>NC_059198.1:1600621-1900621 GCF_020615455.1 Coregonus clupeaformis | reverse complement strand
AGGATGGTGGGAAACAGAGAGGGAGAAAGAGGTAAAAAGCAATAGACAGAAAGAGAAAAATTAAAACAGAATAGAGAGTGAGAGAAAGAGAGAGGAGAGAGATGGAGAAAGGGAGTGAGAGACAGACAGAAAGAGGGAGAGAGCGGGGGGGAAAAAGAGAGACACAGAGAAACAGAGAGCCTCTGTAGTGAATGACTGGTGTCTGGAGAACATTGGGATTAATGGAGTGTAGAAGATTCATGGCGATATAACTACTAAATTCTAATTTGTTTGCATTGGCTATTTAGACTCTAAATTAGGTTCTTGATTGTGTTTATGGAAGACCGCAGTGGACAGAGCTGCACTTAATCTGTGGTGATTACTCTGATACATCACTGTAGTAGAGATGGGAATTCACACACACACACAAACACGCACGCACGCAAGTGCACGCATGTCACGCCTGATTGGATAACAGGGGCTGTATAGTTTGGGCAACACACTGATGATGATTCTGAGAAATAAAGACAGATTATGGAAACCGTTATGAGGCTCTTACCTGAAGCTTCACCTTCATTCTGTCAATGTTCAGCACTTTATTCTGGAAAAGGAAAGCAGGAATACATTAATGAGACATACTTAAATAGCTTAGGTAACCAAATCAAATGAAGATGACTTTCTCTTTCTGTGTGTGCGTACCAGTGGAGGCTGTTGAGGGGAGGACGTCTCATAATAATGGCTGGAACGGAGCAAATGGAATGGCATCCTCCCCAATTAAGGTGCCACCAACCTCCTGTGGTGTGTGTGTGTGCAGCTACAGTGTATGTGAGAAACTTCTCCCCATACTTTACTAATCAGGAAGAGATCTTTCCCTTCTCTCCTGCCTGATGACATGCTTGCCTCCACCTGTCCACCTCTCCTTTCGCTCTTCCGCTTCCCTCCATCAACAATGCAGTGTTCCAGGTCCCTTTGTTAATACCGCTGGCCTGTTACTCCAGAGGATCTCCTCCTCACCCCTCTCTCCCCTTGTTCTCCTCCTTCTCCTCCTCCTCCTCTCACCTAACCCTGTTCCTCTCCATTCTCCTCCTCTCCTCCCTCCCGCTCTCCTCCCCACCTCTTCCTCCTCCTGCTCCTCTCACCTAACCCTGTTCCTCTCCCTCTCACTTCTCCTCTCCTCCTCCATCTCTTCCCTCCCTCTCTCTCCTCCCTCTCCTCCTCTTCTCCTTCCTTATTCTATAACCCAACTCTAGTGATGAGCCCCTCTCCACTGAGTTCCACTCCTCCCTCCAGAAACAGCCTGCGTACACTCAGCATGGCTCTTACGAAGATCAACACTTCCATACCACTTAAAATAAAATAAAATTGTATTTGTCACATACACATGTTTAGCAGATGTTATTGCGGGTGTAGCGAAATGCTTGTGTTTCTAGCTCCAACAGTGCAGTATATCAAACAATTCACAACAATACACACAACCTAAAAGTAAAATAATGGAATTAAGGAATATATCAATATTAGAAATATTAGGATGAGCAATGTCGGAGTGGCAATGTGAAGGAAGCAATGTACATGTAACTGCCAAAAGAAAGGAAACACCAACATAGTGTCAATAGGGCATTGGGCCACCACGAGCCAGAACAGCTTCAATGTGCCTTGGCATATATTCTACAAGTGTCTGGAAATCTATTGGAGGGATGTGCCACCATTCTTCCACGACAAATTCCATGATTTGGTGTTTTGTTGATGACGGTGGGAATACGCTATCTCCGGCACCGCTCCAGAATCTCCCATAATTGGTGTTCAATTGGGTTGATATCTGGTTACTGAGACAAACACACACACACACACACACACTTTAAACCCCCTATGCTCCTTTGAGATGCCTCTTTCAAAGTCACTGAGATCTCTTCTAGCCATGGTAGCCAAAATAATGGGCAACTGGGCACTTTTATACATGACCCTAAGCATGATGGGATGTTAATTGCTTAATTAACTCAGGAAGCACACCTGTGTGGAAGCACCTGATTTCAATATACTTTGTATCCCTCATTTACTCAAGTGTTTCCGTTATTTTGGCAGTTACCTGTATATTGACCATGCATTCTAAGTAGTACGCTAATGTGGATATTGGAACTTAGACATCAGTGACTCAGCTCAATGTGGATGTTCTCTAAGATCCTACATCCACAATGTGACAAAGGGCAAAGTTCAGCTCATGGCTACAGCAAGGTTAAATACCACAGCCAGTTCTGGAAAGTAATCTATTCTTTCCATTGATCACAGGTCAATGTAACTATTCTACAGGCATTGTCCTGAGAAATCTCAAAACTGGTGTCTTGAATGAATGCAGAATTACTGTCACTAGGCCTGGGATTCAATACGATCGATCGCACGTTGCCGACAATTTTAAAGACAACGTTACCCCATTCGCAGAGATTTAATTCACAGTAAAACACTGCAGAAATTACCTTTAAATGGCGCATTGTCGACAGGCATGATCGGATTGAATCCCGGATTAGATGTTCTAGGTCAGATAAAATAAAAGCAACCAAAAGGTACAGTAAGTATTCATGATATTAAACATACCCTTTTTTTTTTTTTACTGTACTCTTTAAATCCTGAACAAAAACAATTGATTCATACAAAAAAATTGTTCTCAAAGACCGTCCCGGGAGCCATTCCATATCCATGGTTACACAACAAACTGACCAATAAACTCAGTTAATCTGTGTATCCAACCTATTAGGGGGCACTTCCTAGTTCCTACTCATCAATCAACATCATTAAGGTGTGTATACCTGTGCATCTGCATGTATCTGTGTCCCGAGGGAGGGAAGGCATATATTAATTCCCACACATTAATTACAGTATGACTCCCCTCTAAAGATAAAACTATTCCATCTCTGTGATCTCACCTCTGTTCACAAGCTTACAACAACATGAAGCAAATAAAAGCACAAACAAACAATATGCAGATCTGATTCATCACTAATGCCATGGCAACCCCATGGCGACGCTCAGAAAACAGATTACCCCTTGTTGCCGTGAGACGGGGAAACAGAAAAGATGCTCTACTCCTTCAAGATCGCCCACTCCGCCCACACAGAGCACTACCAATCTTTGATGACTTGTTGATTTACCCTCCCAGGGTTCCAGTGAAGACGACTCCTCCATATTCAGTGGCTGTGGGTCCAGCAGAAACAGGAGTAGCCTCTTCACAGTGGTGGTGTTCATTAGGCACCAAACAGAAGAAAACAGACTAAAACATGGAGGGACTACCTGGACAGGTCCAATAAAAAAAATGCATTTTCATGGTCCATTGCAAAATGTCTAAAAACATTTTCCATTGCGTGCCCTAACATGAGTGGAGTCTCTGTGTGTGTCTATTGGTTACGAAAGACAGCTCACACTGTGCTTCAGGCCTGTTGAATATTCAGTGACCCAGAGAAAACACACTGTAAAGTGGTGCCCTGTGGGGTTTAGGATACAGCTCGCTAGATTCCACTGATAGATGGGATGATTAGGCCTAATCATCATGTATAATGTCTAGGTCCACTCAGCCTGATGGCATTAGAGCAGCTGAAACTGCCACAGGAATCCAAATGGGTTCTCTCTCACAGGGTCTATTGTGGAGGCACTGCCAACAGGTATTGTATGACGGTCAATAGATCAGTCAATCTACTGGGGCTGAGAGAAGCTGTGTTCTCCTCGCATCAATCATTATCAGTCACATGGATCAATCTAACACTGTTTTACAGGTTAAGAGTGTTTCTCAAACATTTTTATGTTTGAGTGATTATGTGAGAATGCGGCAACCTCCGTCCCTCTCTCAGATCCTTTCCATTCCCAAAGCGCCAGTCAGACCATCCCCATATACACATACAAAAGCCTGCCTCCAAAATAAAATGATACTAGCTGATAATGTAGTCTATTTTCCATTACAGTAAAAGCTGGATAAAGAGCTCTCAGAGACACAGAGCGAGAAAGAGAGAGACACAGAAAGAGAGAGAGACACAGAGAGAAAGGAATATGGAGAGACCGAGAGAGAGAGAGACAGACAGAGTTATTTTGCTCAGTAATTACTGACAGACCCACAGGGGTCTAGGCTAGGCTGGACTGTACATCTCCAGAGCAGCTTGTCAGAGAGCACAGTAATGGGGAAATAAACTCAAAGACTGAGGACCTCAGAGAGATAGGAAGGCCCTCTCTGCTCCTCTCCTTTTTGGAGACCTGTCAGAGTTTGCCAAACGGTATTGTGCATGCACAAAGACACACAAACTCAAAGATAGACACACACAACCTCACCCCTCCAACCACCCCCTCACACACACACACACACACACACACACACACACACACACACACACACTGGGGCTTCATTAAAAAGAACCCTGGGAGAAGAGCCGTGTCAGCAGCAGCAGCAGCAGCACTAACACAGAACCAGCCAGGTCACCCGTGATTCAAGTCAGTATTCGACGTCCATCCATGTCTGAGGACATCAGGAGATGACGTAGAAACAGGCTACTTCAAGTAGGTTTGGGTTTTGCTAGGGCGTGGTGGACAGAGATGGTGGATAGGCGTAAGCATCTGCCTCTGAAGTTGTTTTTGAGATTTTTGTTTTAAGCCTATCCCAAAACGTATCCCTTACCTTAAGCATTTGGAGTTAATGCCTAACCTTAAGATTTCGGAGTTTATGCCTAAACTTAACCTTAAAACACCTTGAAATTTGACGTCTGCAACAACTTCGAAATTTGACATTTGAGAAATTCTGATATGAGACTGAGAGTTAGTTGCTCAGACCACCATTCATCTACCACCAGCTCACAGGACAGGTCTCATCTACCACCAGGCCACAGGACAGGTCTCATCTACCACCAGGCCACAGGACAGGTCTCATCTACCACCAGGCCACAGGACAGGTCTCATCTACCACCAGGCCACAGGACAGGTCTCATCTACCACCAGGTCACAGGACAGGTCCCAATCACAATTTACAAGTAACTTCAATTAAGACACACTGGGATGGAACAGGCACAGGGGCAAATCAGTAAATCCTCGGCCCTCTGGCTGGTAAATACCGTATGCAACGTGTTTACGATATACTGTATACAGTGGTGGAGAACAAGTATTTGATACACTGCCGATTTTGCAGGTTTTCCTACTTACAAAGCATGTAGAGGTCTGTAATTTCTATCATAGGTACACTTCAACTGAGAGAGACGGAATCTAAAACAAAAATCCAGAAAATCACATTGTATGATTTTTAAGTAATTAATTTGCATTTTATTGCATGACATAAGTATTTGATACATCGGAAAAGCAGAACTTAATATTTGGTACAGAAACCTTTGTTTGCAATTACAGAGATCATACGTTTCCTGTAGGTCTTGACCAGGTTTGCACACACTGCAGCAGGGATTTTGGCCCACTCCTCCATACATACCTTCTCCAGATCCTTCAGGTTTCGGGGCTGTCGCTGGGCAATACGGACTTTCAGCTCCCTCCAAAGATTTTCTATTGGGTTCAGGTCTGGAGACTGGCTAGGCCACTCCAGGACCTTGAGATGCTTCTTACGGAGCCACTCCTTAGTTGCCCTGGCTGTGCGTTTCGGGTCGTTGTCATGCTGGATGACCCAGCCACGACCCATCTTCAATGCTCTTACTGAGGGAAGGAGGTTGTACTCATCCTTCTTCTTCCTCCAAACACGGCGAGTGGAGTTTAGACCAAAAAGCCATATTTTTGTCTCATCAGACCACATGATCTTCTCCCATTCCTCCTCTGGATCATCCAGATGGTCATTGGCAAACTTCAGACGGGCCTGGACATGCGCTGGCTTGAGCAGGGGGACCTTGCGTGCGCTGCAGGATTTTAATCCATGACGGCGTAGTGTGTTACTAATGGTTTTCTTTGAGACTGTGGTCCCAGCTCTCTTCAGGTCATTGACCAGGTCATGCCGTGTAGATCTGGGCTGAACCCTCACCTTCCTCATGATCATTGATGCCCCACGAGGTGAGATCTTGCATGGAGCCCCAGACCGAGGGTGATTGACCGTCATCTTGAACTTCTTCCATTTTCTAATAATTGCGCCAACAGTTGTTGCCTTCTCACCAAGCTGCTTGCCTATTGTCCTGTAGCCCATCCCAGCCTTGTGCAGGTCTACAATTATATCCCTGATGTCCTTACACAGCTCTCTGGTCTTGGCCATTGTGGAGAGGTTGGAGTCTGTTTGATTGAGTGTGTGGACAGGTATCTTTTATACAGGTAACGAGTTCAAACAGGTGCAGTTAATACAGGTAATGAGTGGAGAACAGGAGGGCTTCTTAAAGAAAAACTAACAGGTCTGTGAGAGCCGGAATTCTTACTGGTTGGTAGGTGATCAAATACTTATGTCATGCAATAAAATGCAAATTAATTACTTAAAAATCATACAATGTGATTTTCTGGATTTATGTTTTAGATTCCATCTCTCACAGTTGAAGTGTACCTATGATAAAAATTACAGACCTCTACATGCTTTGTAAGTAGGAAAACCTGCAAAATCAGCAGTGTATCAAATACTTGTTCTCCCCACTGTAGTCTGCTGTTGTTCTGTACAGCCATAACAAGCTAAATATCTCAGCCAAGTATCTCAACCATACTGTAACAAGCTAAAGGTGACAGCATCACTTTGTCAGCAATATCATCTCCTTGGGGCTGTACAAAAAAAATAGTTAAGTTGGTCTCTTTCACCTGTAAAATAGATGCATTTATTTTTCTAAGCCTGAGCCATAGATTTTGATACTCTAAAAAACTCTCCCAAATGAAATTTGTACCATACGTAATAGGTAAAGTCTGTGACCTTCTATAACAGTTAGACTCTCTACAAAAACTCTCCAAAAGTTTTGTACAGTGAGCAATCAAGTTTTTGACCTTCTGGTCCAGGCCAGGATCTCTCCAAGTCCCCCTGAGACAGCCTTTGTACTCTGCAGCCTGTACTCTCTGTCTGCAACTGAAAGCACACCCTCTCAGGCTCCCAAAATGACTATTGACTATGCAGTGGAGTCTGCTTCCGAAATTGACGGAACCTTTCCATTATCGACTGGGTCTGTGAGGAGCTGTCTGAACAGGTAGGAGCATCATGGTGGCTATATGGACTGGGTCTGTGAGGAGCTGCCTGAACAGGTAGGAGCAACATGGTGGCTATATGGACTGGGTCTGTGAGGACCTGTCTGAACAGGTAGGAGCAACATGGTGGCTATATGGACTGGGTCTGTGAGGCGCTGCCTGAACAGGTAGGAGCAACATGGTGGCTATATGGACTGGGTCTGTGAGGAGCTACCTGAACAGGTAGGAGCAACATGGTGGCTATATGGACTGGGTCTGTGAGACGCTGCCTGAACAGGTAGGAGCAACATGGTGGCTATATGGACTGGGTCTGTGAGGAGCTGTCTGAACAGGTAGGAGCAACGCACTTGCATTTATCTAAAGGGTTAGCTGAGCATCTCTTCTCTATCCCTCCCAGATTAAACTTGTTTTTTAAATTACTGATAGTCCAGACAGACAGCTGTATCTAAGGTAAGACCCCTATAATATGGATAAACGTTGTGAGGGGGCGGATCAGCCACTGTGAGACACTCGTCTGGCCTTCTTTCAGACAAAGTGAAGCATAATAAAAAAACAACTGTTAATTGTACATACATAGATGCATGGATTCCTGCGTGTGTGTGTGTGTGGGTGAATAATGTGCCTTGGCTTAATCTCAGGGCTGACTGCAGAAGGCTGTGAGATTAACGGTTTACATCACTCATTACATTACACTTCTCCTAAAGAGCTTCCCCTCTGTGAACTGAACTGAACACACACACACACAAACACACCCCCGGTTGAGATGAAATGTGTCGTTGGTTGGGGTCATTTGCAGAGGCAATGACTACCTGGTGGTTATCCTCGCTGTGAGTTTCTGATAATCCAATTTGTGGGCAGCACGTAAAATGATCCCACTGAAACATCCAAAAGAGCTGCTCCCCTGGAGATCATCAACCTCTCTCTCTCTTTCTGATCTCTGTCTTTCTCTTTGGCTCTCTCTACATCTCCCTCTCTTCTGCTCTCTCCATATCCATCCAACACCTCTCGCTCTCCCCATATACACACACACACACACACACACACACACACACATTGTGATGTCACGAGAGGCTGTGTCCTGGAGGGACGTTACATCCCCCTGAGGTGGCTGCAAACCCAGACAGCTATGGCTCCATCTGCTGGTATGGTCGGGAACTCCACCCCTCTATGGCCAATCTTCCCACGCAGCTGAAACAAATGAGGAGCTGATGAGCTGAAGGTTTGGGAAGTGAAGAGACACACTGAGGGAGTGTGTGGGGGGTGAAGAGACACAGTCTCCAACCTGGGCTCTCTGGAGGACAAGAGTGCTGCACGTCCACTTCCATGAGGAATATAAGGATTTGGAGATACTTACCTTTGGGAAATACTCACCTTTGGATATATGCACCTGTGGAAATACGTGAGAGACATTTGGAAGGACTTTTTGCTGGGTTGGCCACTAGCTGCAACGTGGACTACAGTAAGGCTGGGGAAAAGTTATCTGAGCGAGTGAGAATTATGATTTTGGATGTGGAAGAGACATCCCTGAACTGTTAACCCTTAAAGAGCCACAAGAGAACAGAATTTTGTTATATTTTCGTTAATTTCCCAAGACCTATAATAAAATCCTTGTTTTGTTTGAACCTTGTCTCCTTGCACTACTTGAGCAATCCCGCTGAAAGCTGTGTAGCCTCTCGTGACGTCACAACATATATACGCTTTTTCCACCTCTCTCTACCTCTACCTCTCCATCTCGCTCTACCTCTAACCCTTATCTCCATCTTTCTCCCTGTCCTCTAATCTCTCCACCTTACGCTCTCTCCTCTAACTCAATCTTTCTCCCTCTACCACATCTCTCTCTCCCCCTCCTTCTCTCTCACCTTCACTCTGCCTCTCTGTCCATTTCCCTCTTCCGCCTTCTCCCTCCCTTTACTCCCTCCATCAGTTTAGTTCCCATCAGTTTAGTTCTGGAGATGTACAGTCCAGCCTAGCCTAGACCCCAGTGGGTCTGTCAGTAATTACTGAGCAAAAAAACACCCTCCCTCCCTCCAGTAAGTGTTGTTAAATATTCATGCTCCTCCTCTCTGCATCCTGGTGACATTAGAACAGCAGGTGCACAGCTCAATCTCACTAATTAGAAACGCTACCCCAGACAGAGCACACACACACATCTGTCATTTTGGTAAAACATACTGGTGGAAATACTTTTCTATGTAACAGTAACTTAAATAGACCAGAAAAACACAGCTGTATATTGCACTAGTTCAACCACATACTGACCCAAATCTGTAGTAATAGGTTATGTTTCCATTGAGCAGGTCTACTGAGTGGTTCAGTTCTCTTATCTTACAGAAGACCTCAGCAACAAACTTCAGAGTGAACAAATATGCTCCTTTGGAAGTTCAACATCTCTGCTGTTCTGGAATATCTTTGTTGAATCACATCCTCGTTCCTCCATGAAGGGCAGGTGTAGAGACACGCACCCAGGGAGTCTACCCTTTCCTGGAAGGCCAGGGCAATCATTAGCGACTCCTCCAATGAGTTGATCGGAGAGAAGAGGGAACTGGGGGGGGAGTGCTCTACATTAGCTGGGTGGGTGCAGCCTTTCTCCTGATTGGAGGGGCCATACCTAGCAGAACTCCGTATACAAGCAGAACAGAGGTTGCAGGCATCCCCACAGGGGTCATAGGAAGGATAATCTCCATGGTGCCCTGTGCAATACAGATTCTGTCCTGGTCCTTCTTCATCCTCCTTGGGTTTCTAGGGCTGATATTATTGTTTTGCGGGGTCAAAGTACACGAACTGCATCAAGAGGAATACTTACAAAGCTGACGGGAATAACTCTGCTGGAATATTGTTCATCATGGCTGCTTTTGTCCAGCGGATCTTTTTCTTCTTTGTTTCCCTTGACAAAACTCCGACCCTGACAACAATACCTTTATGTTTTCAGTTGAACTCAGTAGGTGGGCTGCTTCACTGCTTCTGATAAGAGGGACCATACTCTTCTGCTGCTTTAAGAAAGAAAAGTGAGAGTTGACAACTGACTCTTATGCCTTGAATCTTGTCTTACGTGACCTTAATTTATCTTAGGTCTACTACTTCTGTGTTTGTGAATCTGAGAGCAGCAAATAGATGTAAGCAATATGATGATTGGTGATGGCTACGCTTCATAGTCTTCTACACCCACACTGGACCCTGCAGAGTAAGATTGCCCACCACTTGTCTTGACTCAGTGACACATGGAACAGGCTCACAGCATCCACTTCCTTGTCAAAACACTTGAAAGGGACATGTAGATGTTGTCTAAGGGCTGGTTGAGGTGGGATTTGCTATAGGTAGAGGAACTTCCACCAAAATAAATTGCTTTTCCATTATTATGAATGGCTTTTCCATTATTTTTTATAATAACATTTTATTCAACTCCTAACTTAATTTGTTCATTGGGTGGAGCTGTACATTGCACTAGTTTTTCAGCCATGTGGGTATCAACCACAACCACAAACTGCTTCAAATATGTATCAATAGGTTATGTTTCCATGACGACATCACAGCATTGAGCAGATATAGAGGTTGACTGAGTGGCTCAGTTCTCTTATCTTACAGAAGACCTCAGCAGCAAACTTCAGAGTGTAAGAATCTGCTGTTCTAGAACTTTGTAAAGACTGAAGGTGCCATAGCTCCAGGATCTCCTCTGGAAGTTCAACATCTCTGCTGTTTTGGAATGTCTTTGTTGAGTCACATCGTTCTTCCTCCGGGAAGGGCAGGTGTAGAGAGACGCACCCAGGGACCCAGTATGTCGATGGGCATGGAGATCATGGGCATCGCCCTGGGAGTCATAGGATTAATCAACACCATTTTAGTGTGTGCACTCCCCACCTGGATGGAGACAACTTTCATAGCAGCTAACTTTGGCACCAAGGAGGTGGTCTGGGACGGCCTGTGGATGAGCTGTGTGAAAAGGAGCACGAGCCAGATGCAGTGTGAGGTCTACGACTCCATGCCAAGCTCTGTATGGAGCTCCAACCTGCAGGCCGCCAGAGCCATGAACATCATCACTATTATCCTGGGATTTCTGGGAGTCATGGTCTCTATGGTCGGGCACAAGACCATTAACTACATTAAGGGAATATTCTTCATTTTGGCCGGAATTCTCATCCTCATTCCTGTCTCCTGGAAGGCCAGGGCAATCATCAGCGACTCCTCCAAATTGTTGTTCGGAGTGAAGAGGGAACTGGGGGGAGCGCTCTACATCGGCTGGGTGGGTGCAGCCTTTCTCCTGATTGGAGGGGTCATACTTAGAAGAACTCTGTATACAAGCAGGATCGAGGTTGCTGGCATCACCACAGTCACAGGATGGATAATCTCCATGGTGCCCTGTGCTTGTGCTTTAGGAATGTTAGACCTTCTGCAATACAGGGCACTGGTTCTTCTGTCCTTATCCTGCTTCTCCATCATGTTTGGGTTTCTAGGACTGATATTAGGTTTATTCGGGTCAGGCTGCATCAAGAGGAATATGTCTAAAGGTGAAGTGAGTAACTCTGCCGGAATACTGTTCATCATGGCTGGTATTTTCCAGCTGATCATTATCTTCTTTGTTGCCCTCGACATGACACAAATCTCGGAACCTGAGAACGTCCTGCGGAGTGATGCCCTCATGTTTTCAGCTGAACTCAGTACGTGGGCTGCTTCACTGCTTCTGATAGGAGGGACCATACTCTGCTGCTGCGTTAAGAAGAAAATATTTAAGAAAGAAAAGCCGAAGTCGACAATTGACTCTAATGACCTAAATCGTGTCTTACATGATCTTTATTTATCTTAACCTTACCACTTCTGTGTTTGTGATTATGAGAGCAGCAAATAGGTGTCAGCAATAAGATACAGTGGGGAAAAAAAGTATTTAGTCAGCCACCAATTGTGCAAGTTCTCCCACTTAAAAAGATGAGAGAGGCCTGTAATTTTCATCATAGGTACACGTCAACTATGACAGACGAAATGAGAAAAGAAAATCCAGAAAATCACATTGTAGGATTTTTAATGAATTTATTTGCAAATTATGGTGGAAAATAAGTATTTGGTCAATAACAAAAGTTTCTCAATACTTTGTTATATACCCTTTGTTGGCAATGACACAGATCAAACATTTTCTGTAAGTCTTCACAAGGTTTTCACACACTGTTGCTGGTATTTTGGCCCATTCCTCCATGCAGATCTCCTCTAGAGCAGTGATGTTTTGGGGCTGTCGCTGGGCAACACGGACTTTCAACTCCCTCCAAAGATTTTCTATGGGGTTGAGATCTGGAGACTGGCTAGGCCACTCCAGGACCTTGAAATGCTTCTTACGAAGCCACTCCTTCGTTGCCCGGGCGGTGTGTTTGGGATCATTGTCATGCTGAAAGACCCAGCCACGTTTCATCTTCAATGCCCTTGCTGATGGAAGGAGGTTTTCACTCAAAATCTCACGATACATGGCCCCATTCATTCTTTCCTTTACATGGATCAGTCGTCCTGGTCCCTTTGCAGAGAAACAGCCCCAAAGCATGATGTTTCCACCCCCATGCTTCACAGTAGGTATGGTGTTCTTTGGATGCAACTCAGCATTCTTTGTCCTCCAAACGCGACGAGTTGAGTTTTTACCAAAAAGTTCTATTTTGGTTTCATCTGACCATATGACATTCTCCCAATCCTCTTCTGGATCATCCAAATGCACTCTAGCAAACTTCAGACGGGCCTGGACATGTACTGGCTTAAGCAGGGGGACACGTCTGGCACTGCAGGATTTGAGTCCCTGGCGGCGTAGTGTGTTACTGATGGTAGGCTTTGTTACTTTGGTCCCAGCTCTCTGCAGGTCATTCACTAGGTCCCCCCGTGTGGTTCTGGGATTTATGCTCACCGTTCTTGTGATCATTTTGACCCCACAGGGTGAGATCTTGCGTGGAGCCCCAGATCGAGGGAGGTTATCAGTGGTCTTGTATGTCTTCCATTTCCTAATAATTGCTCCCACAGTTGATTTATTCAAACCAATCTGCTTACCTATTGCAGATTCAGTCTTCCCAGCCTGGTGCTGGTCTACAATTTTGTTTCTGGTGTCTTTTGACAGCTCTTTGGTCTTGGCCATAGTGGAGTTTGGAGTGTGACTGTTTGAGGTTGTGGACAGGTGTCTTTTATACTGATAACAAGTTCAAACAGGTGCCTTTAATACAGGTAACGAGTGGAGGACAGAGGAGCCTCTTAAAGAAGAAGTTACAGGTCTGTGAGAGCCAGAAATCTTTCTTGTTTGTAGGTGACCAAATACTTATTTTCCACCATAATTTCTGGACAGGGATAACATTTCTTATCAAGGCGTAGGTGTAGGTGGTCTGAGTTTATAATCAGATGACAGTGGATCAAACAATACGATTTTATCATTACCAAAATAAGCAGGGGCACACACACACACACGTAAACAGTTAACATTTGCTCCCTATAGTGTGTTCAGTGAATCAGTCATTTAGGTGAAACGTAGATGTGAAAAAATACCTTTCTATGACTTCTCTATAACTTTGAATAGATGAGGCAGTCAAAGCCATAGAATTAGGAATTAGAATACTAGAATGGACATGAATGTTATTATGACAGTATAAAATGTCAGCCATTTTGGTCAGGGAGTAGGTCAGTTGGTCCTCCCCTTCATCTACACTGATTGAAGTGGATTTAAGTGACATCAATAAGGGATCATAGCTGTCACCTGGATTAACCTGGTCAGTCTGCCATGGAAAGAGCAGGTGTCCTTAATGTTTTCTACACTCAGTGTATATTTTAGAGGCTATTTATACAGAGTTGGTATTTAACCTGTATTAACTATAATTATATAAGATTATTTTAGGTTGACAATAATTATATTACACCATTTCTGATATATCACATGCCTTACTTTTATTTTCCTGCATAAGTAAAAGCAGGAAATGCATCACCTATGCATGGAATCCGGGCACGCAGAATTCCGACTAAAATCAGCGGATTTTCAAATAGAATGCATAGGATTCTAAAGTTCAATAAAATGGACTTGTTGTTGAAAGTAAGTTTTTCCTCTGTTTTCATTGATGTATTTCAATCACCGAAAAGTGCAGCCAGAGGTGTAGCCCCTCCTCTGTGTGAGTGAGAGGTGCAGGGTGCAGACAGCTCTGTGAATGAATTACAGCTGTCTGAGGAGAGAAGTATAAAAAATAATAAAAAATATATAAAATAAAAAATATTTACAGCAGAGGAGCTGAGGAGTAAACACTTGGCGACCAGAATAACAGCCAGGGACAGGGCCAGCGAGTTTCCAGCTGAACTGTACGAGGATGGAGGAGTACTTGTCTGCAAAGTCTGTCAGCATTCAATCGACTACATACTGCACCTTAGGCCACTCCGACACAAAAATAGGAGGGCTAGTGGACCAGGTAAACATTAGGATGCTTTAGATAGCTACAGATATATTAACTAGCTAGAAGGTTTGTTCTAGTTAGCTAATATCTGTTCTTGACAATTACATTTTTTATCTATATAGAGTGGCAAGTTAGCTAGCTAACGTTAGCCTGGCAAGCTTCCCATGTTGTCACTCCAGCTCCAGCACGTCATTTAGGCTAGCTAGCTAACTTAGCTGAGGTAATGTTAGCTAGCTAACAAATTAGCCAAAGTGACGTGGTGGAGCTATCAAAAACAAGTGACAAGTTAGGAATTACAAAAGCAGCAAGTCTCAAACATATGTTTTGTGACTTTTTTGTGACTTTTTTTAGTTAACTATCATTGTTTGAAAATGTATTTGTGTGTGAGACATACTGTCAGGTTTATGGGCTGTGTGTCTGTGTGTGTGTGTCTGTGTGTGTGTGTGTGTGTGTGTGTGTGTGTGTCTGTCGCTTCAGGAGAGTGTGTGCTTAGCGTCAAAGCTTGAGATCCACTGTCGCCTGCTATTGAACTCAACCTGAGAATTCTTAATTTACCAAATGTAACCATTGTTCTCTATTTTCTACATTTGTTTCAGTCCAAACAAGAACACAGACCCTGGCCTCCTGTCTGACAAAGACCCCCTTCACAGCTGAGAGAAAGGAGTTATTCTTGGACAAGAACATTAATCAAAGCAGATACCTCTTGAGAAGGGGCCCAAGTTCTCCACATTTCTGAAGAAACACTGCAAGCAGAGGGTCTATCCCAGCACCATCCCATCTGCGTACAGAGTACCTGCCAGACCTCTATCCACAATATGAGCAGGACATCAGAGTCGCTGTAGAGGGAAAGGACATTTATGTCATCCTTGATGAGACGACCGATGCCTTTGGAAGATGTGCACTCGCAATCCTACACCAGCCAGTGGGTGAACGACCTGTTGTAGCAGATCTAGCTTTCTTGGATAAAGTAAACTATACCATTGTGTCCCAAGCTGTCATTTCCTGTCTCAACAACAATGGGGTTGACTTTAACAATGTGTGGGCTTTTGTAAGCGACTCAGCTAGCTGTATGACGAAGGCTTTCACCAGCATCTTGAAGGGCCTCTTCCCCAACTCCAGACACGTCACCTGCTTTGCCCATCTCCTGAGCCTGGTGCTGGAGGACGTGAACAGGCTGTGTGCTCTGAAGAGGAAGGAGATCATTCATGCTGGAAAATGGCAATTATCCTGTGATGCCTGTGTATGCTGTGCAGACCAGGTGGGTCTCCTGGATACGTGCTGTGGAGTACCTGGCAGAGTACATGGATGTGCTCACCGACATCACTACGACCTTACCGGAAACAGCGAAGTGTGTCCAGGACCTTTGTGAGCTGCTGTGGGAACACAAGGCCCAGCTGAAGGCAGAGGCAGTGTTCATTGTGGAGCATAGTGTGGAGACAGTGGCTAACCTGACAAAGCTGGAGGAGACCTCTGTGCCAACAGCCCACAACATCGCCAGCAAGCTAGAGGACGTGCAAATGCAGTTTGAGAATGGCAGAACAGCTGGGGCTGACGACCGGCGCCCTCATACGACTGAACTGCTTGGGCAGCTTCCAGAGGAAGACAGGAACTGAGTTGTTCCAGTCTGCCATGGCAGCATGATCCATCAAGCTACAGACTGTGCTGGAGAAGCACCCCTGCCTTCACCTGTTCAAGGCACTAACTGTTCTAGATCCAGCCCAGGTGGTAGGCGCAAGAAAGGAAATTAAGTACTATGTCATTGCCATCCCTGCTCTGAGCCAGGTGTCTGCAGAGGAATGGCCCATATACATGGGCATTGACAAGGCAGACGCTATGGAAATGAGTACAGTGGACTGGTGGGAAGCTAGGCAGGACAGTATGCCAGCCTTAGCTCACATTGCGGCAATATATCTGTGCCTCCCCACTACCTCAGTGGATGTAAAGAGACTTTTCTCGCATTATCATAAGCTACTTAGTCAGCGTAGAAGGAGCCTCACAGAGATTTTTTTTTTAAATGTTGATGATTGCGAAGTATAATAGCATACTACACCGGCTCCGACACTTGTCGGATGTGGCAGGGCTCGCAAACTATTATAGACTACAAAGGGAAGCACAGCCGCTAGCTGCTCAGTGACACAAGCCTACCAGACGAGTTAAATTACCTCTATGCTCGCTTCGAGGCAAGCAACACTGAAGCATGCATGAGAGCATCAGCTGTTCAGGATTCACAAGGCCGCAGGGCCAGACGGATTACCAGGACGTGTACTCCGATCATGCACTGACCAACTGGCAAGTGTCTTCACCTACATTTTCAACCTGTCCCTGACTGAGTCTGTAATACCAACATGTTTCAAGCAGACCACCATAGTCCCTGTGCCCAAGAACACTAAAGTAACCTGCCTAAATGACTACCGACCCGTAGCACTCATGTCTGTAGTCATGAAGTACTTTGAAAGGCTGGTCATGGCTCACATCAACACCATTATCCCAGAAACCCTAGACCCACTCCAATTTGCATACCGCCCCAACAGATCCACAGATGATGCAATCTCTATTGCACTCCACACTGCCCTTTCCCACCTGGACAAAAGGAACACCTACGTGAGAATGCTATTAATTGACTACAGCTCAGCGTTCAACACCATAGTGCCGTCAAAGCTCATCACTAAGCGAAGGACCCTGGGACTAAACACCTTCCTCTGCAACTGGATCCTAGACTTCCTGACGGGCCTCCCCCAGGTGGTAAGGGTAGGTAACAACACATCTGCCACGCTGAACCTCAACACGGGGGCCCCTCAGGGGTGCGTGCTCAGTCCCCTCCTGTACTCCCTGTTCACTCATGACTGCATGGCCAGGCACGACTCCAACACCATCATTACGTTTGCCGACGACACAACAGTGGTAGGCCTGATCACCGACAACGATGAGACAGCCTATAGGGAGGAGGTCAGAGACCTGGCCGTGTGGTGCCAGGATAACAACCTCTTCCTCAACGTGATCAGGACAAAGGAGATGATTGTGGACTACAGGAAAAAGAAGAGGACCGAGCACGCCCCCCCATTCTTGTCGACGGGGCTGTAGTGGAGCAGGTTGAGAGCTTCAAATTCCTTGGTGTCCACATCAACAACAAACTATCATGGTCCAAACACACCAAGACAGTCTTGAAGAGGGCATGACAAAGCCTATTCCCCCCCAGGAGACTAAAAAGATTTGGCATGGGTCCTCAGATCCTCAAAAAGTTATAGCTGCACCATCGAGAGCATCCTGACTGGTTGCATCACTGCCTGGTATGGCAACTGCTCGGCCTCCGACCGCAAGGCACTACAGAGGGTAGTGCGTACGGCCCAGTACATCACTGGGGCCAAGCTTCCTGCCATCCAGGAACTCTATACCAGGCGGTGTCAGAGGAAGGCCCTAAAAATTGTCAAAGAATCCAGCCACCCTAGTCATAGACTGTTCTCTCTGCTACCGGACGGCAAGCGGTACCGGAGAGCCAAGTCTACAGTGCCTTGCAAAAGTATTCATCCCCCTTGGCGTTTTTACTATTTTGTTGCATTACAACCTGTAATTGAAATGGATTTTCATTTGGACTTCATGCAATGGACATACACAAAATAGTCCAAATTGGTGAAGTGAAATGAAAACAATAACTTGTTAAAAAGAAATCACAAAAAACAATAACGGAAAAGTGGTGCGTGGATATGTATTCACCCCCTTTGCTATGAAGCCCCTAAATAAGATCTGGTGCAACCAATTACCTTCAGAAGTCACATAATTAGTTAAATAAAGTCCACCTGTGTGCAATCTAAGTGTCACATGATCTGTCACATAATCTCAGTATATATACACACCTGTTCTGAAAGGCCCCAGAGTCTGCAACACCACTAAGCAAGGGGCACCACCAAGCAAGCGGCACCATGAAGACCAAGGAGCTCTCCAAACAGGTCAGGGACAAAGTTGTGGATAAGTACAGATCAGGGTTGGGTTATAAAAAAATATCAAAAACTTTGAACATCTCACTGAGTACCATTAAATCCATTATTTAAAAAATGGAAATATGGCACCATAACAAACCTGCCAAGAGGGCCGCCCACCAAAACTCACGGACCAGGCAAGGAGGGCATTAATCAGAGAGGCAACAAAGAGACCAAAGATAACCCTGAAGGAGCTGCAAAGCTCCACAGCGGAGATTGGAGTATCTGTCCATAGGACCACTTTAAGCTGTACACTCCACAGAGCTGGGCTTTACGGAAGAGTGGCCAGAAAAAAGCCATTGCTTAAAGAAAAAAATAAGCAAACACGTTTGGTGTTCACCAAAAGGCATGTGGGAGACTCCCCAAACATATGGAAGAAGGTACTCTGGTCAGATGAGACTAAAAATGAGCTTTTTGGCCATCAAGGAAAACGCTATGTCTGGCACAAACCCAACACCTCTCATCACCCCAAGAACACCACAGCATCATGCTGTGGGGATGTTTTTCCATCGGCAGGGACTGGGAAACTGGTCAGAATTGAAGGAATGATGGATGGCGCTAAATACAGGGACATTCTTGAGGGTACAAACCACAACCACATACTGGCCCAATTCTGAATGAATAGGTTATGTTTCCATGACGACATCAGTGACTCCTCCAAATTGTTGATCGACGAGAAGAGGGAGATCTCTACTTCGGCTGGAGTGTCTAAAGCTGAAGTGAGTAACTGCCGCAATATTGCTCATCATGGCTGGTATCATCCAGCTGATCTTTGTCTTTGTTGCCCTCGACTTGACACAAAACTCTGACCCTGACAACTTCCTGCGGAGTGATGCCCTCATGTTTTCAGCTGAACTCAGTAGGTGGGCCGTTTCACTGCTTCTGATAGGAGGGACCATACTCTGCTGCTGCTGCTTTAAAGAGGCACTATGCAGAAATCGATACAATTCTAATATTTCGCCTAATTTCAGTTTATGTGTAGAGAATCATTGTACCATCTAAACTGCTGTGAAATATATTTTCCATAACCTAACATATTGTACTTTCAGATGTTTGAAGCTGGTGTACAAAACCGAAAGCAAAACTTAAGAACGGGAAGTATAGAAATAGCGCACATAGAACAGATCTACCACTCTTAGACTTGCTTTCAATGAGAACAACAGATCTATAACACACATTTCTGTGTGAATTTGGTCAGGTCGCCCAAAAAGTTACGTACTGCAGCTTAAAGAAAAGCCTGAGTTGACAATTGACTCTAATGCTCTACATCATGTCTTATGTGATTTTTTGTTATTACCGTAGCCTTACCACTTCTGTGTTTGTGAATCTGAGAGCAGCAATTAAGTGTAAGTAATAAGATGATTGGTGATGGCTACACTTCATGGTCTGTACCCACACTGGACCCTGCAGGGTAAGATTGCCCACCACTTGTCTTGATTCAATACCCACTTCCTTTGAAAAACAATTGAAAGGGACATGTAGATGTTGTCTAAGGGCTGGTTGAGGTGGGATTTGCTATAGGTAGAGGAACTTCCACCAAAATAAATTGCTTTTCCATTATTATGAATGGCTTTTCCATTATTATTTATAATAAAATGTTATTATTCAACTCCCAACGTAATTTGTTCATTGGGTGGAGCTGTACATTGCACTAGTTTTTCAGCCATGTGGGTATCAACCACAACCTGCCTCAAATATGTATAAATAGGTTGTTTCCATGACAACATCACAGCATTGAGCAGATATAGAGGTCTACTGAGTGGCTCAGTTCTCTTATCTTACAGAAGACCTCAGCAGCAAACTTCAGAGTGAACGAATCCACTGTTCTAGAACTTTGTAAAGACTGAAGGTGTCATAGCTCCATGATCTCCTCTGGAAGTTCACACACACACACACACGCAATATCTTCTAGCTAGAGGATGGGGACAGGCTAGAATGAACTAAAAGGCACACACACACACAAACACTCCCAGCTTTGCTTCCTCCTGTGAGAGAGCTGACAGCAGTGCCAGTAAAGAACTCCTCTATGACAGAAATGTCAAACCAGAGAGGAACTACAGTGAGCCTCGGTTAATCAGTCAATTTTCACTGCCCGACTGGTTTTCATGATGGTTACTCAGTCTATTTCTCTGCCTGGCTGGTTATTCATGATGGTTAATCAGTCCATTTTTCTGCCTGGCTGGTTTTCATGATGGTTAATCAGTCCATTTCTCTTCCTGGCTGGTTTTCATGATGGTTAATCAGTCCCTTTCTCTGCCTGGCTGCTTCTTATCATCCTCCCACATGTTGAAAGCTACAGTACAGTTATTTTCTGTCACGATCGTCGGGAACAGATGAGGACCAAGGCGCAGCGTTGCAGGCAAACATACTCTTTATTGAGCGAAACGCGATCAAAACAACAAAGACGGTAACGTGACAGTACATGGTCAAACACAACCAACTTGAAACAAGAACCCACAAAAACCAAAGGAAAAACCGACAGTTTAAATATGGCTCCCAATCAGAGACAACCAGCAAACAGCTGACACTCGTTGCCTCTGATTGGGAGTCACTCAGGCCAACATAGAAATAGAGAACATAGATCTACACACCCTGGCTCAACATAACAGTGTCCCCAGAGCCAGGGCGTGACAGTACCCCCCCCTAAAGGCGCGGACTCCGACCGCGCCAACTAAATACCACAGGGGAGGGACCGGGTGGGCACTCCGCCTTGGCGGCGGATCCGGCTCTGGGCCCGATCCCCACTCCCTCTCCAACCCCCCAAAGTACCCCTGGTCCGGTCTGGCCCCGCTGGCCGGAGCCGGACTGACGACACGCACCCCTGGCTTGGTGCGTGGAGCAGGAACGGACCGGACCGGGCTGACGATGCGCACCCCTGGCTTGGTGCGTGGAGTAGCAACTGGCCGGACCGGGCTGACGATACACACCCCTGGCTTGGTGCGTGGAGTAGCAACTGGCCGGACCGGGCTGACGATACACACCCCTGGCTTGGTGCGTGGAGCAGGAATGGACCGGACCGGGCTGACGATACGCACCCCTGGCTTGGTGCGTGAGTAGCAACTGGCCGGACCGGGCTGACGATACGCACCCCTGGCTTGGTGCGTGGAGCAGGAATGGACCGGACCGGGCTGACGATGCGCACCCCTGGCTTAGTGCGTGGAGGAGGAACGGGCCGAGCCGGGCTGACGATACGCACCCCTGGCTTGGTGCGGGGAACAGGCACGGGCTGTGCTGGACTGACGACGCACACCACTGGCTTGGTGTGGAGAGCAGGAGCGGGCCGGACAGGGATGACGAAACGCACCACAGACTTGGTGCGGGGAGCAGGAATGGGCCGGACTGGGCTGGCGACGCGCACCACAGACTTGGTGCGGAGAGCAGGAACGGGCCGGACAGGGCTGACGAAACGCACCACAGACTTGGTGCGGGGAGCAGGAACGGGCCGAGCCGGGCTGACGAGACGCACCACAGACTTGGTGCGGGGAGCAGGAATGGGCCGGACTGGGCTGACGGGCGTACCACAGGCTCGATGCGGAGAGCAGGAACAGACCGGACCGCACTGGGGACACACACCACTGGCCCCTACGCAGAGATCAGGAACGGGCCCGACCGGACTGGTAACACACCCCAGTACCTCTCGCCGTGCCTCCACACTTTCCCTCTCCTCTGTGACCAGTGGCCCCCTTAACCTGGCGGCCTCCTCTGCGCACTCCGCTGGACCGCTCCATCGCGGCCTCCTGCTGCCCCCGTCGTCCCACGACGTGAGCCCCCCTAAAAATGTTCTGGGGGTCTCTCCTCCCCGTGGACCAGGCCTCCCTAGTTCTCGCCAGACTCTCACCCCACTGCTCCAAAGTCCAACCTCTCTGCTCTTCACTTGGCTTGGCCCAGTCGAGACTCCTACTCCACTGATCCCAGGTCCATCCTCTCTCCTCCTCACGCTGCTTGGTCCTGTCTTGGTGGGTTCTTCTGTCACGATCGTCGGGAACAGATGAGGACCAAGGCGCAGCGTTGCAGGCAAACATACTCTTTATTGAGCGAAACGCGATCAAAACAACAAAGACGGTAACGTGACAGTACACGGTCAAACACAACCAACTTGAAACAAGAACCCACAAAAACCAAAGGAAAAACCGACAGTTTAAATATGGCTCCCAATCAGAGACAACCAGCAAACAGCTGACACTCGTTGCCTCTGATTGGGAGTCACTCAGGCCAACATAGAAATAGAGAACATAGATCTACACACCCTGGCTCAACATAACAGTGTCCCCAGAGCCAGGGCGTGACATTTTCTCCTCTGGTTTTCTCTCTTGTTTTTCACACAACTGCACTCACTCACTAACTGACAAAGACACACAGCTCTTAGACCCAGAATTATTCAAAAGACAGTGGAGCTGCGATTCAATCCGTAGCACAGCACCTTGGACAGATGACAATGCCGCTTTTAAAGACACTTTAGTGGAGATTACATTAATGGTAAACGCTGTGCATGTCAAGGCACTGCACTATAGCACTGATTTGAATTGAATCCATTCCTAAGCTTCTGATTGTGTACACAATTCAACCCTAAAGAGTTCACAAAGCAGCAGCCTAACCATATCAAATCTCCTGGACTCCTTCCATACAAAGGCTGTCAGTTCAACAAGTCCATATCCACAGTAATTATTAAAATACAAGAACAGAAAACAACAACTTGTCTACTGTAATAACACAGTTAGCATTTAAACTCTGCAAAAAAAGAAACTTCCCTTTTTCAGGACCCTGTCTTTCAAAGATAATTCGTAAAAATCCAAATAACTTCACAGATCTTCATTGTAAAGGGTTTAAACACTGTTTCCCATGCTTGTTCAATGAACCATAAACAATTAATGAACATGCACATGTGGGACGGTCATTAAGACACTAACAGCTTACAGACGGTAGGCAATTAAGGTCACAGTTATGAAAACTTAGGACACTAAAAGAGGCCTTCCTACTGACTCTGAAATACACCAAAAGAAAGATGCCCAGGATCCCTGCTCAGCTGCGTGAACGTGCCTTAGGCATGCTTCAAGGAGGCATGAGGACTGCAGATGTGGCCAGGGCAATAAATTGCAACGTCCGTACTGTGAGACGCCTAAGACAGCGCTACAGGGAGACAGGATTGATCGTCCTCGCAGTGGCAGACCACGTGTAACAATACCTGCACAGGATCGGTACATCCGAACATCACACCTGCAGGACAGGTACAGGATGGCAACAACAACTAACCGAGTTACACCAGGAATGCACAATCCCTCCATCAGTGCTCAGACTGTCCGCAATAGGCTGAGAGAGGCTGGACTGAGGGCTTGTAGGCCTGTTGTAAGGCAGGTCCTCACCAGACATCACCGGCAACAACGTTGCCTATGGGCACAAACCAACCGTCGCTGGACCAGACAGGACTGGCAAAAAGTGCTCTTCACTGACGAGTCGCAGTTTTTTCTCACCAGGGGTGATGGTCGGATTCGCGTTTATTGTCGAAGGCATGAGCGTTACACCGAGGCCTGTACTCTGGAGCAGGATCGGAGGTGGAGGGTCCGTCATGGTCTGGGGCGGTGTGTCAAAGCTTTATCGGACTGAGCTTGTGGTCATTGCAGGCAATCTTAACACTGTGCGTTACAGGGAAGACATCCTCCTCCCTCATGTGGTACCCTTCCTGCAGGCTCATCCTGACATGACCCGCAAGCATGACGATGCCACCAGCCATACTGCTCGTTCTATGCGTGATTTCCTGCAAGACAGGAATGTCAGTGTTCTGCCATGGCCAGCGAAGACCCCGGATCTCAATCCAATTGAGCACGTCTGGGACCTGTTGGATCGGAGGGTGAGAGCTAGGGCCATTCCCCCCCAAAAATGGGTGCCTTGGTGGAAGAGTGGGGTAACATCTCACAGCAGGAACTGGCAAATCTGGTGCAGTCCATGAGAAGGAGATGCACTGCAGTACTTAATGTAGCTGGTGGCCACACCAGATACTGACTGCTACTTTTGATTTTGACCCCCCCTTTGTTCAGGGACACATTATTCAATTTCTGTTAGTCACATGTCTGTGGAACTTGTTCAGTCTATGTCTCAATTGTTGAATCTTGTTATATTCATACAAATATTTACACATGTTAAGTTTGCTGAAAATAAACGCAGTTGACAGTGATAGGACGTTTCTTTTTTTGCTGAGATATATATATATATATACACACACAGTGAGGGAAAAAAGTATTTGATCCCCTGCTGATTTTGTATGTTTGCCCACTGACAAAGACATGATCAGTCTATAATTTGAATGGTAGGTTTATTTGAACAGTGAGAGACAGAATAACAAAACAATCCAGAAAAACACATGTCAAAAATGTTATAAATTGATTTGCATTTTAAATGTTTCCACCCCCATGCTTCACAGTAGGTATGGTGTTCTTTGGATGCAACTCAGCATTCTTTGTCCTCCAAACACGACGAGTTGAGTTTTTACCAAAAAGTTCTATTTTGGTTTCATCTGACCATATGACATTCTCGCAATCCTCTTCTGGATCATCCAAATGCACTCTAGCAAACTTCAGACGGGCCTGGACATGTACTGGCTTAAGCAGGGGGACACGTCTGGCACTGCAGGATTTGAGTCCCTGGCGGCGTAGTGTGTTACTGATGGTAGGCTTTGTTACTTTGGTCCCAGCTCTCTGCAGGTCATTCACTAGGTCCCCCCGTGTGGTTCTGGGATTTTTGCTCACCGTTCTTGTGATCATTTTGACCCCACGGGGTGAGATCTTGCGTGGAGCCCCAGATCGAGGGAGATTATCAGTGGTCTTGTATGTCTTCCATTTCCTAATAATTGCTCCCACAGTTGATTTCTTCAAACCAAGCTGCTTACCTATTGCAGATTCAGTCTTCCCAGCCTGGTGCAGGTCTACAATTTTGTTTCTGGTGTCCTTTGACAGCTCTTTGGTCTTGGCCATAGTGGAGTTTGGAGTGTGACTGTTTGAGGTTGTGGACAGGTGTCTTTTATAAATAAATATAATATAAATGCCATTTAGCAGACGCTTTTATCCAAAGCGACTTACAGTCATGCGTGCATACATTTTTTGTGTATGGGTGGTCCCGGGGATCGAACCCACTACCTTGGCGTTACAAGCGCCGTGCTCTACCAGCTGAGCTACAGAGGACCATCATTTTATACTGATAACAAGTTCAAACAGGTGCCATTAATACAGGTAACGAGTGGAGGACAGAGGAGCCTCTTAAAGAAGAAGTTACAGGTCTGTGAGAGCCAGAAATCTTGCTTGTTTGTAGGTGACCAAATACTTATTTTCCACCATAATTTGCAAATAAATTCATTAAAAATCCTACAATGTGATTTTCTGGATTTTTTTCTCAATTTGTCTGTCATGGTTGACGTGTACCTATGATGAAAATTACAGGCCTCTCTCATCTTTTTAAGTGGGAGAACTTGCACAATTGGTGGCTGACTAAATACTTTTTTTCCCCACTGTACATTTAAACTCAGGTTTTCACAATTCCTGACATTTAATCCTAGTAAAAATGCCCTGTCTTAGGTCAATTAGGATCACCACTTTATTTTAAGAATGTGAAATGTCAGAATAATAGTAGAGAGAATGATTTATTTCAGCTTTTATTTCTATCATCACATTCCCAGTGGGTCGGAAGTTTACATACACTCAATTAGTATTTGGTAGCATTGCCTTTAAATAGTTTAACTTGGGTCAAACGTTTCGGGTAGCCTTCCACAATAAGTTGTGTGAATTTTGGCCCATTCCTCCTGACAGAGCTGGTGTAACTGAGTCAGGTTTGTAGGCCTCCTTGCTCGCACACACTTTTTCAGTTCTGCCCACAAATGTTCTATAGGATTGTGGTCAGAGCTTTGTGATGGCCACTCCAATACCTTGATTTTGTTGTCCTTAAACCATTTTGCCACAACTTTGGAAGTATGCTTGGGGTCACTGTCCATTTGGAAGACCCATTTGCGACCAAGCTTTAACTCCCTGACTGATGTCTTGAGATGTTGCTTCAATATATCCACATAATTTTCCTTCCTCATGATGCCATCTATTTTGTGAAGTGCACCAGTCCCTCCTGCAGCAAAGCACCCCCACAGCATGATGCTGCCACCCCCGTGCTTCACGGTAGGAATAGTGTTCTTCGGCTTGCAAGCCTTCCCCTTTTTCCTCCAAACATAATGGTTTTGGAGCAGTGGCTTCTTCCTTGCTGAGCGGCCTTTCAGGTTATGTCGATATAGGACTCATTTTACTGTGGATATAGATAATTTTGTACCTGTATCCTCCAGCATCTTCACAAGGTCCTTTGCTGTTGTTCTGGGATTGATATGCGCACCAAAGTACGTTCATCTCTAGGAGACAGAAAGCTTCTTCTTCCTGAGCGGTATGACGGCTGCGTGGTCCCATGGTGTTTATAATTGCGTACTATTGTTTGTACAGATGAACGTGGTACCTTCAGGCATTTGGAAATTACTCCCAAGGATGAACCAGACTTGTGGAGTTCTACCATTTTTTTCTGAGGTCTTGGCTGATTTCTTTTGATTTTCCCATGATGTCAAGCAAAGAAATGTGAAATACATCCACAGGTACACCTCCAATTGACTCAAATGAGGTCAATTAGCCTATTAGAAGCTTCTAAAGCCATGACATCATTTTCTGGAATTTTCCAAGCTGTTTAAAAAGGCACAGTCAACTTAGTGTATGTAAACTTCTGACCCACTGGAATTGTGATACAGTGAATTATAAGTGAAATAATCTGTCTGTAAACAATTGTTGGAAAATGACTTGTGTCATGCACAAAGCAGATGTCCTAACCGACTTTCCAAAACTATAGTTTGCTAACAAGAAATGTGTGGAGTGGTTGAAAGACGAGTTTTAATGACTGCAACCTAAGTGTATGTAAACTTCGACAGACAGACAGACAGGATGGCCGTGGCTTGCTTTATAAAGAAAGCAGACAGGCATTCAGTTACTATTCGATTGAACGTTAGAATGGGCAAAACAAGTGACCTAAGCGACTTTCAGCATGGTATGATCGTTGGTGCCAGACGCGCCGGTTCTAGTATATCAGAAACGGCCGGCCTCCTGGGCTTTTCACGCACGACAGTGTCTAGGGTTTACCGAGAATGGTGTGACAAACAAAAAACATCCAGTCGGTGGCAGTCCTGCGGCCGAAAACTAATGACAGAGTCAGGATTTGGCATAAGCAGCATGAGTCCATGGCCCCATCCTGCTGGGGAATGTTTTCTTGGCACACATTTGGCCAATTCATAGCAATTGAGCAATGTTTCCATGCCCCAAAGAATTCAGGCTGTTCTGGAGCAAAGGGGGGTTCGAACCAGTACTAGATGGATGTACCTAATAAAATGGCCACTGAGTGTAATGTAATGGACTTTGTAGGGACTTAGTGAGGTGTGTATAATAATGCACACTGAGGTAATGTAGTATTGTAATGTAGTACTACTCATGAGAAAGAGTTTAACCGTTTTGATGACCTGTTGCAGATTGGGTTGGGTACCGATTTCTTTAGTGCTGTAGTTTTCTTTGTTCCTCAGAAACAGGTTCTTGTTGTTGTTGTTTTTTATTCCACTTTTCACCTTGATTCACAGGTGAGGTGCATGTGTGATTTCCGTTACCAGTCTCACACCCACACGTAGGTACGCAGGCTGGGGCACGATCCCGCCCCCCACGGTCTTATTATTGATCAGATACCTCCATATAGTGCACTACTTCTGGTCAGATACCTCCATATAGTGCACTACTTCTGGTCAGATACCTCCATATAGTGCACTACTTCTGGTCAGATACCTCCATATAGTGCACTACTTCTGATCAGATACCCTACCCTTATATAGTGCGTCTGTGTACGCTATCCCTAAAGCAGTGAAAATATTTTTGGGAAATCGAATGATGACGTAAGCTTTACGAGTGCGAACCCATTACACCTTTTTGAGTGTCTCCCAACACCCATGCTATGACCTCTGACCTTAAGCTATATTGCCTGAATGATGACAAACAATGGCATGAGCAATGGGATTTGTATTGTTCATTAAATTTTATGACTATCTCTTTGCAGTTACAGGGAATCGCATGCTGCTTGTCCAT
The DNA here is from genome assembly GCF_020615455.1 of Coregonus clupeaformis. NCBI lineage: Eukaryota > Metazoa > Chordata > Actinopteri > Salmoniformes > Salmonidae > Coregonus > Coregonus clupeaformis. The sequence continues at coordinate 1,872,052 of NC_059198.1, read as the reverse complement.
CACTCTCCAGTCAACCTTGAGATGCTTTCTGTGTTTCTGTAAATGACTCAAGTGGATGCCAGTCATCTCCAAGACTGAGTTCATTGTTCTGATGATGATGACGAGGGAGAAAGGAAGGGAATCGATCAATATACATACTGTGAATGCCATAGTATTTGTTTGATGTGCAGTTTTTATTCTGTAGGCCTATTATACTGTACAGTATAAAGCCAATGTCTCTATATTTTCCTATGACTCATGCTTGGCTGAGACAGAAGGAATCGACCATTCACAATATTTCTCCACAGCCCATTTAGCTACAGTACGATCTTAATTTGAGCCAGTTTGCTACAGCAGGAAAATAATCCTGCAGCAACAGGAAATGTTAATTATTATGTGGGTTATGGAGATTTATGTAAGGAGTTGATACATTTTACGTAAGGGAAAATCAAGTCTGACATTTCAAAGTGGAAATTACAAACTTCAGAAGCATTTTTAAACATCAAATAGTTATCCTGCAACAGGGTGATCAAATTAAGATCCTAGATCTGTACAACAAGGTTAGGGTGTGTTTTAACTACAGTCTGAAATGTTATTGTCCCTCTCTTGTTCTTTCAACATTTACCTGCAGTCCATTTAGCTACTGAGCCATCATCAATACTATTGACCTGAGGTGCCAACGAAGCGTTACTAGGCTCTATAGCCAAAGCACAATAACACAGCCCTGGGCCTTGGTGACACAGCATATCGAGGTCCAATGGTTTCCTTGCATTTAGAGGTCAAGGGTCAAATGAAGAGGACATTTCTGCATCTATCTACATTGTCAGCAAAAGTGACTCAAACTAGCCTGGACTAATGTTAAAGCCACTTTATGACAACTGCTGATGTAAAAAGGGCTTAATAAATAAACTGCATTGATTGACTAGAGAATCCTGCAAGGAAGTGAACAAGCCGTAGATGATCTGCATTTTTCTGACTTGTGTGCAAATGGCTTGTTCCTAGTGCCTTGTTGTTGTCTATAGCGCAGAGGAAGTCACTCATCGCTGTCTTCAAAACACAACTCCACCGATGAATAGGCTCCATGTCCTCTACCTTCAGTGTCCATGTTAGGACAGCCCCAGTCTCAGCACGACTTCATGCAATCTAGAAGTTATGATGAGACTGAGCCTGTCATAATATGGACACCATACTCAACCCCACACAGAGTACATGTAGAGTAAACTAACAACCTCATCTCCATCACATCCTACCTGACCAAAGGAGACGGAGATGACCAAAGGAGAGAGATGACCAAAGGAGAGAGATGACCAAAGGAGTGAGGACCATAGAGGAGAGATTATCAAAGGAGTGAGATGATCAAAGGAGCTGGATGACCAAAGAGTAGAGATGACCAAAGAGGACAGATGACCAAAGAGGACAGATGACCAAAAAGGACAGATGACCAAAGAGGACAGATGACCAAAGGAGCGAGATGATCATAGGAGAAGAGATGATCAAAGGAGAGAGATGACCAACGGAGAGATGACCAAAGGAGAAGAGATTATCAAAGGAGAGTGATGACCAAAGGAGAGAGATGACCAAAGGAGAGAGATGACCAAAGGAGTGAGGACCATAGAGGAGAGATGATCAAAGGAGAAGAGATTATCAAAGGAGAGTGATGACCAACGGAGAGATGACCAAAGGGGAGAGATGACCAAAGGAGTGAGGACCATAGAGGAGAGATGATCAAAGGAGTGAGATGATCAAAGGAGATGGATGACCAAAGAGGCGAGATGACCAAAGAGGCGAGATGACCAAAGGAGTGAGATGATCATAGGAGAAGAGATGATCAAAGGAGAGAGATGATCAACGGAGAGAGATGACCAAAGGAGAAGAGATTATCAAAGGAGAGTGATGACCAAAGGAGAGAGATGACCAAAGGAGAGAGATTACCAAAGAGGCGAGATGAGATGTGAGATGGGCTTTGAAAACCCTCACTTGTCTATCTATTTCTGTTTGGATGCAATCAGACATGCTGTGTATGTAAGAGCTCTTGTTTTTGTTCTGAAGCTGTGGCACTCGTTATAATGTTTTGAGTGTGTGTGGGTGCTTTTGAGTGTTGATAGCAGTCTGTCTACATGAGAGAGACAAAGTTTGTGTCTGTTGATTACAGTGTCTGTGTGTAGTCTGATGCTCTCTGATTGCCTTGCATGGCGGTGTTGTAGACTAGACCAGCCTAGACAGCTATTCCCTCCATAAGACTGGCTCAGTGGTTCAGTGATCTGCTCCCTCCATAAGACTGGCTCAGTGGTTCAGTGATCTGCTCCCTCCATAAGACTGGCTCAGTGGTTCAGTTATTCACTCCCTCCATAAGACTGGCTCAGTGGTTCAGTTATTCACTCCCTCCATAAGACTGGCTCAGTGGTTCAGTTATTCACTCCCTCTATAAGACTGGCTCAGTGGTTCAGTTATTCACTCCCGCCATAAGACTGGCTCAGTGGTTCAGTTATTCACTCCCACCATAAGACTGGCTCAGTGGTTCAGTTATTCACTCCCGCCATAAGACTGGCTCAGTGGTTCAGTGATCTGCTCCCTCCATAAGACTGGCTCAATGGTTCAGTTATTCACTCCCGCCATAAGACTGGCTCAGTGGTTCAGTTATTCACTCCCGTCATAAGACTGGCTCAGTGGTTCAGTTATTCACTCCCTCCATAAGACTGGCTCAGTGGTTCAGTTATTCACTCCCTCCATAAGACTGGCTCAGTGGTTCAGTTATTCACTCCCTCTATAAGACTGGCTCAGTGGTTCAGTTATTCACTCCCGCCATAAGACTGGCTCAGTGGTTCAGTTATTCACTCCCGCCATAAGACTGGCTCAGTGGTTCAGTTATTCACTCCCGCCATAAGACTGGCTCAGTGGTTCAGTGATCTGCTCCCTCCATAAGACTGGCTCAATGGTTCAGTTATTCACTCCCGCCATAAGACTGGCTCAGTGGTTCAGTTATTCACTCCCGTCATAAGACTGGCTCAGTGGTTCAGTTATTCACTCCCCTCCATAAGACTGGCTCAGTGGTTCAGTTATTCACTCCCTCCATAAGACTGGCTCAGTGGTTCAGTTATTCACTCCCTCTATAAGACTGGCTCAGTGGTTCAGTTATTCACTCCCGCCATAAGACTGGCTCAGTGGTTCAGTTATTCACTCCCGCCATAAGACTGGCTCAGTGGTTCAGTTATTCACTCCCTCCATAAGACTGGCTCAGTGGTTCAGTTATTCACTCCCTCCATAAGACTGGCTCAGTGGTTCAGTTATTCACTCCCTCTATAAGACTGGCTCAGTGGTTCAGTTATTCACTCCCGCCATAAGACTGGCTCAGTGGTTCAGTTATTCACTCCCGCCATAAGACTGGCTCAGTGGTTCAGTTATTCACTCCCGCCATAAGACTGGCTCAGTGGTTCAGTGATCTGCTCCCTCCATAAGACTGGCTCAATGGTTCAGTTATTCACTCCCGCCATAAGACTGGCTCAGTGGTTCAGTTATTCACTCCCTCTATAAGACTGGCTCAGTGGTTCAGTTATTCACTCCCGCCATAAGACTGGCTCAGTGGTTCAGTTATTCACTCCCGCCATAAGACTGGCTCAGTGGTTCAGTTATTCACTCCCGCCATAAGACTGGCTCAGTGGTTCAGTGATCTGCTCCCTCCATAAGACTGGCTCAGTGGTTCAGTTAATGAGACAGCCTGACACATCACTGGCTTCTCCCTTTGGTCTCCTCTCCTCAACCTCCACAGACTGGGTGACACACACCCAAACCTGTTGCACAGTCCTCCACATAAACACACACACACCACCATCACCTCCTCCTCTAACCTGGGAAGGCTGCTGTCTGCATACAGATTCCGTATCTTAATTTGCGCCATTTTTGCACAGCGGGAAAATAATCCTGCAGCAACAGGAAATGTGAATTGGATTGTGGATTATAATGAATGGAAATGTTTTATAGGGGTTGATAAAAAAAATGTCATTAGGGCAAATCAAGTCTGACATTTTAAAGTAGAAATTATAAACATTAGAAGCCTTTTTAAACCTCTAATACACTACAAGTTTGCATTTCCTTCTGTGCAAGATAATTCCTGCAACAACAGGATGATCAAATTAACATACGGCATCTGTACAGTTCACTATGATCAAAATAATTTCACCCAGGCAGAATCAGTTGCATTCAAATCTCTACAACCACAAACACATTTAAGAAACTTCGGTAATACTTTAGTTAAAGCCGACAGCTATTTAAAGTCACTGGGTATAATGCTTTATGATGATCTTATAAAATGTTAAGACCTATCATAAGCAAGCATGAGCTAGTGTTGTGACCTGGCTATTTCTTACAAAGAAAAAATGTTTTAGTGCCCGCAACTGTGCTCAACAGTTATTCATAAGTTGTGGCTACTGTATAGCATCTTCTCAAAGAGGTTTATGTCTCTTTAAGGCTAATCTCTTGTGGACAGACTACGAAAACATAAATGGTACCGTAGATCTGTCATGATACGTGAGATGTTTGAGATAACAAGCAGCATCAGTTCCGGTTCTTGGGTTTTTCGTCACTGGTTATTTGGACAAATCACAATTTCGCAGGTGTTAGCATCTTTCGAATTTCAGAAGGGGAGGGGACATCTGGCCCATAGACTTGCAAAGAGAGAGTGTGGAGTGCTTCGTTCAGGTTCCGCTCCTCTTTCTATCTCTTAACACATATGGACCAGAACTTAATCGAGCATCTGACCAATTACGCAATACTTTAGTTCTGGGTTAACCAAGATGACTTTAAGGCAGAAAAAGAGAAACATTAAAAATTCACTAGACTACAAAGCAGTGATAAAGGACACTGTAGAGGAGTTCAGAGCCCTTGTGTAGTATAAGAAGAATCCTCCAATCAGCACATCACCCTTTGATCAAGGTTAATACAGCAGGGAGGCCAGAGGGGGTGGATCTCTCGCTCTCTCTCCGTTAACATGCAGACGATGTGGCCTGGGGACGGGTGCAGAGAGGGGCAGAGGAGAGGGGAACAGTGGGTGAAGGTCAGGCACAGCTCAGAGTGTGACTTTGGGATGGGGAGAAAGTAGGGGGAGGGAAAGAAAGATGGGGTGGAGGAGAGAGAGAGAAACAGTGATACAGAGTGGAGGAAAGAGAGAGAGACTGACAAGCTGGTTTATATGTTGAGAGAGAGAGAGAGAGAAAGAGAAGCACTCTCTCCTCATATCTGATCTGCACCCCACCCCGCTGAGGCCAATGTCTCATTTTTAAAGCAGCTGGCTGCGAGGTGAAATGGCACGACTGTTTTTCTATTTTCCTCCAAACTGCATATCAATAAGGTGAGAAATGATGTCTTGTGGTGGGTGAAAATCTACAGTGTCTTTAGAAAGTGTATGGGAAAATAAGGATGACATTTCTGTGGTGTGTGTGTGTGTATGTGTGTGTGTGTGGGGGGTGGATGTGACCCGGGAGAGGATGAAAGAATGTAAGAGATTAGAGGATGAGGAGTAGGAAGGGGAAGGCTAACTGTGAGCATGACATTTAGACTGGCCCTGCTGGTGCAAAGCAATGCCTTTATATTCATGGGGATAGAGACAGACGCACAACAAAACCTCTCACATACACTAGCCTAGTACACTCACCTACAAGTCAACATTCCACAGAGGCCAAAAGCAAAAAAAGGGGTTCCTCGTATATGGTCACAATTAATTCCACCAGAATGACCTAAAAATATGTCCTAAACACACCAAAACATAACCTAAACATACATGTTTGGCATAAGACAAGGAGTGGCAACTGGCAAGGAGTAGAATGAGAACACAAACAGGTCTGGTGCCCAGGCTACTAAACATACACTCCAATGTATTAACCAGCTGCAACTTCCCTGTCAGAAACCATGTGCTGAGCTCAGTTCTGTCTCATCTGAATAAGGGGAGTGTCACGAATTCCGCCGAGGCTGCTCCTCCTCCTTGTTCGGGCAGGCTTCGGCGTTCGTCGTCCCCGGAGTACTAGCTGCCACCGTTTGATGTTATCTATGTTTGTTTGGTTTTGTCTGATTAGTGCACCTGTTCCATATCACGTATTGATTATGTCACCTATAAGTTTCCTTTGGTTTTGTTTGTAGTTGTGTGTCGTTGTACGCCTGTCTGTTGGTGTAGGTTATTTGTTTTCTTATGGTTAGTGCTGTTCGCACTTTACGCACTGTTTTGCGTATTCGCTCGCCTCCTGTTTATGAGGCCCGTTGCATTTGTATTTTGCTCCTGTGACTATTAAAGTCGGATCGACTAAGCTTCTGTGTCCTGCGCCTGACTCCAACACCGCATCCACATCAGCCATTTGACAGAACGACACACCATACATGGAGTCAGCAGGAGCAGCGGCGGCGACCGAGTCGCTGGAGGATCGGGTCAGCTGCCAGGACGCCATGATCCAGCAACTCGGCTCCGCCATGCAGGAGGTAATGAACACCCTGCGCCGATGGGAGAGGGGAGGCGTGCCCACACCTCCTCCTACATTACCACCACCATCGGCCAGCCCCACCAGACCAGCTCCGGAATCCAGTGGGATTCGGCTCTCGCTCCCGAGGGCGTATGATGGCACCACAGTCGGGTGTCAGGGGTTCCTCCTTCAGGTGGAACTCTACCTGGCCACCATACACCCGGCGCCCTCGGGATACGAGAGCGTTTCCGCCCTCATCTCCTGTCTCTCCGGCAAGGCGTTGGAGTGGACCAACGCCGAATGGAGGGGAATAGACGCCGCCACCATCAGCTACGCGGAGTTCTCCCGCCGCTTCAGGGCAGTTTTCGATCACCCTCCTGAGGGTAAAGCGGCGGGGGAGCGTCTGTTCCACCTCCGACAGGGGAAGAGGAGCGCACAGGAGTTCGCCCTGGATTTCCGGCCGCTAGCGGCGGATGCGGGGTAGAATGAGAGGGCCCACATCGATCACTATCGGTGTAGCCTGCGTGAGGACGTTCGTCGAGAGCTGGCCTGCAGGGACACCAATCTGTCCTTCGACCAGCTAGTGGACATGTCCATCCGTCTGGATACCCTGCTGGCCACCCGCGGACGTCCCGAGATGGGGCCGTCCATTCCATCCCCCAGCACCTCCGAGCCGAGCCCGATGGAGCTCGGGGGTGCTGGCGCAAGAGAGTAGGAGAGAGAACCCGAGGGGGGCCGTCCCCTGCACCAGCTGTGGCCGTGGAGGACACACTGCGGCTAGGTGCTGGGGAGGGTCTCCGAGGAATCGAGGCAACAGGTCGCGCACTGGGGAGTCATTTCAGGTGAGTAGGCGCCCCACTCACCCAGAGCTCTCTGTTGTTCACTTGTGTATACCTGTGGTATTTCCTCAGGTTGCATCTCATTCCCAGCATAAGGCGCTAGTCGATTCAGGCGCAGCTGGGAATTTTATTGATCGGAAATGTTGTTCTAAGTTAGGGATTCCCCTCCTGCCCGTTGATGCACCCTTTCCTGTCCATGCCCTAGATAGCCGCCCGTTGGGATCTGGGTTGATTAGGGAGGTCACAGCGCCACTAAAGATGAAGACGCAGGGGGGTCATGAGGAGATTATTCAGTTGTACCTCATTGACTCTCCTAAGTATCCCGTGGTGCTGGGGCTTCCTTGGTTAATCACCCATGACCCCACCATTTCGTGGCAACAGAGGGCTCTCAAGGAATGGTCTGGCCAGTGTGTTGGGCGATGTTTAGGTGTTTCCGTTGGGGCGACCACGGTGGAGAGTCCGAACCAAGTGCCCGCAATGCACATTCCCCCTGAGTATGAGGATTTGGCACTCGTGTTCAGCAAGACGAGGGCGACGCGATTGCCACCTCATAGACAGGGAGATTGTGCGATAAACCTCCAAACAGGCGCGGCACTTCCGCGGAGCCATGTGTATCCTCTGTCTCAAGAGGAGACGGCGGCTATGGAAACATACATAGCGGAGTCCCTGAGACAAGGATACATACGGCCCTCCACTTCCCCTGCGTCCTCGAGTTTCTTTTTTGTGAAGAAGAAGGACGGAGGTTTGCGCCCGTGTATTGATTATCGTAGTCTCAATCAGATTACTGTGAAATACAGTTACCCTCTACCTCTGATTGTGAGTATGACTAAATCATTATGCGGAGCGCGTTTCTTCACAAAAGCGCACAGGAGCGCTTATAACTTGGTGCGCATTAGGGAGGGGGATGAATGGAAGACGGCATTTAGTACCACCTCAGGTCATTATGAGTATCTTGTCATGCCATACGGGTTAATGAATGCTCCTTCAGTCTTCCAATCATTTGTGGACGAGATCTTCCGGGACCTGCATGGGCAGGGAGTGGTAGTGTACATTGACGACATCCTAGTGTACTCTGCTACACGAGCCGAGCATGTAGCCCTGGTGCGCCGAGTGTTGGGTAGGCTGTTGGAGCATGACTTGTATGTCAAGGCAGAGAAATGTCTGTTTTTCCAGGAGTCCATCTCCTTCTTGGGTCATCGGTTGTCCGCGTCAGGGGTGAAGATGGAGATTGACCGGGTGTCAGCCGTGCGTAACTGGCAAACCCCAACCATTGTTAAAGAGGTGCAGCAGTTTTGGGGTTTTGCCAAATACTACCAGAGGTTTATCCGGGGTTTTGGACAGGTAGCAGCTCCCATTACTTCCCTGCTGAAGGGGGCCCGGTGCGTTTGCAGTGGTCGGCTGAAGCGGACAGGGCGTTTCGTAAACTGAAGGACCTGTTCACTTCGGCTCCGGTGCTGGCGCACCCGGACCCCACTTTAGCGTTCCAGGTAGAGGTGGACGCGTCAGAGGCCGGTATTGGGGCAGTACTATCGCAACGCTCCGGCACGCCTCCTAAGCTCCGTCCCTGCGCTTTTTATTCTAAGAAGCTCAGCCCGGCGGAGCGTAATTATGACGTAGGGGACAGGGAGCTGTTAGCCGTGGTTCAAGCCCTTAAGGTGTGGAGGCATTGGCTTGAGGGGGCTCAACACCCTTTTCTCATTCTGACTGACCATCGCAACCTGGAGTTCATCCGGGCAGCGAGGAGATTGAACCCTCGTCAGGCTAGGTGGAACATGTTCCTGACCCGGTTCGTTTTTAAGATCACTTACATCCCAGGGTCCCAGAACGGTAAGGCAGACGCCCTGTCCCGGCGGTATGACACAGAGGAGAGGTCCATTGAGCCCACTCCCATACTGCCAGAGTCTTGTCTGGTGGCACCGGTGGTATGGGAGGTCGATGCAGAGATTGAGCGGGCGTTACGCACCGACCCTACTCCCCCAGAGTGTCCAGTGGGTCGGACGTACGTGCCGCTCGAGGTCCGTGATCGTCTCATCTATTGGGCTCATACGTCACCCTCCTCTGGACATCCAGGTATTGGCCGGACAGTGCACTGCCTTAGTGTTAAGTACTGGTGGCCAACATTGGCTAGGGATGTGAGGGTTTATGTCTTCTCCTGCTTGGTGTGCGCTCAGTGTAAGGCGCCTAGACACCTGCCCAGGGGGAAGTTACAACCTCTGCCCGTTCCACAACGGCCGTGGTCTCACCTCTCGGTGGACTTTGTCACGGACCTTCCCCCCTCTCAGGGGAATACCACTATTCTAGTCGTTGTGGATCAGTTCTCTGAGGCCTGTCGTCTCATTCCAATGCCGGGTCTCCCTACTGCTCTACAGACCGCTGAGGCTTTGTTCACCCACGTCTTCCGGCACTACGGGGTTCCCGAGGATATAGTGTCTGATCGGGGTCCCCAATTCACCTCTAGAGTCTGGAGGGCGTTCATGGAACGCTTGGGGGTCTCGGTTAGCCTTACCTCGGGTTACCACCCTGAGAGTAATGGGCAGGTGGAGAGAGTGAACCAGGATGTGGGTAGGTTTCTGAGATCCTATTGCCAGGGCCGGCCGGAGGAGTGGTCGGGGTATATCCCCTGGGCAGAGATGGCTCAGAACTCTCTCCGCCACTCCTCAACTAACCTGACCCCTTTTCAGTGTGTGTTAGGTTATCAGCCGGTTCTGGCACCATGGCATCAGAGCCAGATCGAGGCTCCTGCGGTGGATGAGTGGTTTCGGCGCTCGGAGGAGACGTGGAACGCTGCCCACGTACATCTGCAGCGGGCCATCCGCAGGCAGAAGGCGAGCGCCGACCTCCACCGCAGTGAGGGTCCAGTCTACGCCCCTGGAGATCGAGTCTGGCTCTCGACTCGAAACCTGCCCCTTCGCCTGCCCTGCCGGAAGCTTGGCCGGCGGTTTGTGGGGCCATTTAAAGTCCTGAGGAGATTGAATGAGGTGTGTTACAGGTTGCAACTGCCTAATGACTATCGCATTAACCCCTCATTCCATGTGTCTCTCCTCAGGCCGGTGGTAGCTGGTCCACTCCAGGAGAGTGAGATAAGAGAGACCCCACCGCCCCCACTGGACATCGAGGGGGCTCCGGCGTACTCAGTCCGGTCCATCGTGGATTCGAGACGTCGGAAGGGGGGTCTACAATATCTCGTGGAGTGGGAGGGGTACGGTCCGGAGGAACGGTGCTGGGTGCCTAGGATGGACATTCTAGATCCATCCCTCCTGACTGAGTTCCATCGTAGTCATCCTACGCGCCCTGCTCCACGTCCTCCTGGCCGTCCCCGAGGCCGGGGTCGGCGCACGGCTGGAGCCGCGCGTCAAGGGGGGGTACTGTCACGAATTTCGCCGAGGCTGCTCCTCCTCCTTGTTCGGGCAGGCTTCGGCGTTCGTCGTCCCCGGAGTACTAGCTGCCACCGTTTGATGTTATCTATGTTTGTTTGGTTTTGTCTGATTAGTGCACCTGTTCCATATCACGTATTGATTATGTCACCTATAAGTTTCCTTTGGTTTTGTTTGTAGTTGTGTGTCATTGTACGCCTGTCTGTTGGTGTAGGTTATTTGTTTTCTTATGGTTAGTGCTGTTCGCACTTTACGCACTGTTTTGCGTATTCGTTCGCCTCCTGTTTATGAGGCCCGTGGATTTGTATTTAGCTCCTGTGACTATTAAAGTCGGATCGACTAAGCTTCTGTGTCCTGCGCCTGACTCCAACACCGCTTCCACATCAGCCATTTGACAGGGAGAAAGGAGGGAGGAGAGATCAATTCAACACAGCAGGCCCTCTCAGGCCCTCTGCTCATCAACTCTGTACTCTGAAGCCCCGAGGTGCCGGAGAACTGGGACCCTGATGAGCTATGGCAGGAACCACTTGGTAATTAACACATCTGATACTTGCGTATGTTCCAATTCTGCAATGTATTGCAACATTCAAGAACCAAAAGGAAAAAAAAATTACGATCCTATAAACTGCACAAAAGGTACCAGATACCCTCACATGCGTCAGTCAGTCAGTCCATTTCTTTATCAGTTACTTAGACAGTTAGTCAGTATCTCACGCAACAAGTCACTGAATCAGACCAGGGCAATGCTAACAGTAACAAACATTGAGACATCCATCAGCTAAGTCACTAGACCGCAGCACACTGCAAAACCTAGCGTCTATAGAGATGCCATGTTGTCCTAGATCACAGAGACCCATGCCTCAAAGACTGCAGAAACAATCAACGGCAAAGATAGCCAGGGGTGCCTTCTATCCATCGCTATAGCTGGCCTCTGTAGGGCGGCCATTATTCCATAGATCCCCAGGACACCTGCCTCAGTGTAAAAGACCAGCCCTACAGTCAGTCACGAAGACAAAGCTTCTCTATGACACCTCCAATGTATAAAAGCTCCACTGACATGTACAGTTGCAGGCACTAAAACATTTCTGTGACCGCTAAAGTAGTATTAGTTAGCTGACACTAGAGTGCCGTAGTGCCTGCAACTGTTCGGATAAAAAAACATTTCCCTGTGGTAAGTGTTTTTTCTTCTGGGTGTGTTAGGGCCAACAGGTCAGAGGCATTACCTATAAGGGCCCAGAGTTGTTCTTGGTCAGGTCCACGTGGTCAGGAACAACTCAGGGCCATAGATTGAGCTATAGGTGGGACTTATAACTTCTAGCCTCCTTGTCCAAGATGGAGGAGCCTATGCCAGGAGGATTACGGCATTGATGTCAGCCATCAGGGTTGCGTTCCTTCGGCACCAAATGGATTGAAACAGAGAGAGACTACCTAGACTTGTCCAATAAAAAATCATTTTCATTTTTCCACTGCAAAACGTTTTCCGTTGTGTGCCGTAATGAACACGATCCAGGTAATCTATCCCCAATGGGGAGAGCGAGGGTAATAGTTATCCTATGGGGAACTTGTTTATAACTTATTTATTGTGGGAAAATTTACTTACTACGATTGCGATTGTCTCGCCTAGCTATTTTAAGATGAATGCACTAACTGTAAGTCGCTCTGGATAAGAGCGTCTGCTAAATGACAAAAATGTAAATGTATGACCTGTCACCAGGCCACCACAGACAGACCACAGCTCATTAGAATTGCCACACATGTCAATATAGACTGAACTATTACACACAAGCTCAGACAGGCTGGGATCAGGGGAGGAGATGACAGCCACCGAGGTCAACAGCGGCCCTGCATTCTAATCAGAGATGGTGATGCACACACATGCAGGCATCGACAGACAAACGCGTGCGCGCACACACACACACGTGTACATAAATACAATAGCAGCTATCAATAGAAAGACATTCATGCACTCAAACAAGTATATACAAGACACACTTTCATTTACACCTACAACCAAGGAGAGACAATAACAAGTGACTTAGGACACTGGACATGACAACAGTTGAGGAGACATACGGTGACAGTGTCAGGACAAGAGAGGTCAAGTTCCTGACATTCCCAGCAGGACCTGAATGAGAACAAGGACAGAGCTATCAATAGCCTAATCAATGTGACTTGGTGATTGGAACTTTTCTTGTGGACAGCCACTAACAACTGGCCACACTGGTCTCTGAAGACTATCAAACGCCTATAGGGATGCATAACAAGAAACACCACCAGGGTCGTCGCAGAATAGGAGTGCTGTTCTAGGATCAGTTTAGCCTTTTAGGTCATAATGAATACGATTACAAGAACAGGAGGGGATCTGATGCCTGATCAGCACTCCTTCTCTGACACGCTTTATGGATACGGGCCCAGAATCCCCGCTTTGATCTCAGATCCACATGAGCTTCCATCAATTCCACTGAAACAGAACATTTGTCTCATCCCAAAGAGCATCAATCAAAGCTGTGTCCTTATGGACCCTGGTGAAAGGTAATGCACTAAATAGGGAATAGGATGCCATTTGGGACGTAACTGTATAATGCCAGGAGATGTCACTCAGGGAGGGAACAGACAGACTTATGCAGTTGAAAGCTGCCTCTTTTTTCCCAACAGGATCTGAATAGCGTTTGTATGTTTGAGTGAGAGCAGTAGGATTGAGAGAGATTACTTCTACCCAGGAGAAGAAGTGAGGTAATTATACACAGAAAGGGGGAGGGAGGGAGGGAGAGAGAGAAGGGAGGGTGAGATGGTCTTTCTGACACTCAACAACACATCGGTAATAAACACAGAGCCCATCAGAAGAGGTTGTTATTAGGCTTGGAAGGAGAAGAGAAGGAGAGGAGAGAAGGAGGAGAGAAGGAGAAGAAGAGAGGAGAAGAGAAGAGAAACAGGATGCTGCTCTATACAATATGCTCTCCACCTCTCCCTTTTGAGTCTTTTAATGCTCTCATCCCTCCTTTCCCTCATTGCCTTTTAAGAGGATGTAAGCACCCACTGCTGTTGGTTGGTGGTCTCCAATGGGGACATTTCCTTGACCCATTATGGTTGTCATGGGAATATTGGTTGTCAACTCCTCTCGCTCAAGTTGAAGTCATTAACGGTAAATGCTAATGTTGATAGTAGTCAGTGCACTGAGTGCAGACCTGGGTTGAACATTTGAAATGTGTTTTCTTTGAAATATTTTAGGTGCGCTTGATTTAGCGTACCCTATGGACTGACTTATTGGTTCCATTATACCAGAAACTAAATCAAGTGCTTCTAAAGTATTTCAAATAAAACATGCTATTTCAACTCTGGTTTACACTGAACAAATACCAGTTAGACCAAGCGAAATTGGTCAAATTCAGCAAGACGCTATAGTTTCTCTCTGTTGTAATGAGTTGTCATGGGATTTATTGCTGTTGATGAGATGCTATGTGATTCCATTTCCCCACCAGTGTCTTTGGGGAGTCAACAACAGTGATACCGTGTACCTCTCCTCCTCACATATATTATTCTCAGCAATAAAGGAAAAAGAGATATATAATTATCCAAAGAGCAATCTGGAGAATAACTGAAGTAACATGACCGTGTTTTAAACTCTCAGACAATGACGTATGAGAACAATCACAATGTGAGGAGAACAGCATGTGTGTGTGTGTGCAGCACATTAAGATTGATGGGTTGACATTTTGATTGCTTGTATCTGTGGGTAACAAAGTTGATGAGCCTGACTGGAGCATCTGACAGTCTAATACATATTCTCCACATCTGGACCAACTCTGAGTCTTTCCCATAAAGTGATTGATTGACAGTTTTGGTGAGACAATGAGATTGACTCACATAACTCAGAGAGAGAGAGAGAGCTTGCACACACACACACACTGTTCAGTGGAAATGGCAGTCTGCTGACTAATAAAGCATGTGGAAATTGGAGACATCATAAAGTGGCTGAAATCAGGTAAAATCTGGACATACAGTGGGGGAAAAAAGTATTTAGTCAGCCACCAATTGTGCAAGTTCTCCCACTTAAAAAGATGAGTGAGGCCTGTAATTTTCATCATAGGTACAGTCAACTATGACAGACAAAATGAGAATAAAAAATCCAGAAAATCACATTGTAGGATTTTTTATGAATTTATTTGCAAATTATGGTGGAAAATAAGTATTTGGTCAATAACAAAAGTTTCTCAATACTTTGTTATATACCCTTTGTTGGCAATGACACAGGTCAAACGTTTTCTGTAAGTCTTCACAAGGTTTTCACACACTGTTGCTGGTATTTTGGCCCATTCCTCCATGCAGATCTCCTCTAGAGCAGTGATGTTTTGGGGCTATCGCTGGGCAACACGGACTTTCAACTCCCTCCAAAGATTTTCTATGGGGTTGAGATCTGGAGACTGGCTAGGCCACTCCAGAAACCTTGAAATGCTTCTTACGAAGCCACTCCTTTGTTGCCCGGGCGGTGTGTTTGGGATCATAGTCATGCTGAAAGACCCAGCCACGTTTCATCTTCAATGCCCTTGCTGATGGAAGGAGGTTTTCACTCAAAATCTCACGATACATGGCCCCATTCATTCTTTCCTTTACACGGATCAGTCGTCCTGGTCCCTTTGCAGAAAAACAGCCCCAAAGCATGATGTTTACACCCCCATGCTTCACAGTAGGTATGGTGTTCTTTGGATGCAACTCAGCATTCTTTGTCCTCCAAACACGACGAGTTGAGTTTTTACCAAAAAGTTATATTTTGGTTTCATCTGACCATATGACATTCTCCCAATCCTCTTCTGGATCATCCAAATGCACTCTAGCAAACTTCAGACGGGCCTGGACATGTACTGGCTTAAGCAGGGGGACACGTCTGGCACTGCAGGATTTGAGTCCCTGGCGGCGTAGTGTGTTACTGATGGTAGGCTTTGTTACTTTGGTCCCAGCTCTCTGCAGGTCATTCACTAGGTCCCCCCGTGTGGTTCTGGGATTTTTGCTCACCGTTCTTGTGATCATATCGAGGGAGATTATCAGTGGTCTTGTATGTCTTCCATTTCCTAATAATTGCTCCCACAGTTGATTTCTTCAAACCAAGCTGCTTACCTATTGCAGATTCAGTCTTCCCAGCCTGGTGCAGGTCTACAATTTTGTTTCTGGTGTCCTTTGACAGCTCTTTGGTCTTAGCCATAGTGGAGTTTGGAGTGTGACTGTTTGAGGTTGTGGACAGGTGTCTTTTATACTGATAACAAGTTCAAACAGGTGCCATTAATACAGGTAACGAGTGGAGGACAGAGGAGCCTCTTAAAGAAGAAGTTACAGGTCTGTGAGAGCCAGAAATCTTGCTTGTTTGTAGGTGACCAAATACTTATTTTCCACCATAATTTGCAAATAAATTCATAAAAAATCGTACAATGTGATTTTCTGGATTTTTTTTCCTCAATTTGTCTGTCATAGTTGACGTGTACCTATGGTGAAAATTACAGGCCTCTCTCATCTTTTTAAGTGGGAGAACTTGCACAATTGGTGGCTGACTAAATACCTTTTTCCCCACTGTATTATGCATCTAGCATTCTTTTTAATAACAAGTCCTTGACATCATAAACCAGTTTTAAACTCGCTGCAAAAACGTTGTCAAGCCATTGGCCCAGCAACCACGGTGGAGATTAAATATGGACTAGAAGAGTCCACCCACCAACCCCCCCCCCCATCTTTTCATTCGCTGTCACGAGTAGTTTGATAACCTATTTCATAAAGGAAAATTAATTATACGAACGACAATCATTGAAATAGTATCTTTCCTATTGAAAATGTGCCAGACAGCTGCAGCAGCCACTGCCTCTCTCTCGCTCTCTCCCTCTCGTCAATAACAGATTTTTGATTGTTCCTCTTAATAACAGAGTACGCAGATTATATAAGAAATTAATAAAAAAAGATTGATGCAGTGAATTAATTCTGAAAGGACTGTGTATCTCGCTCTTATGTAACCAAACCAAAACGTAACCCTGCTGGGAGAGTCTGCCTGTTCCTAAACTATTAGAAAAAAGGAGCTGAAACAAGCTGACATAACCACAACAAAACTCTACCCAAATGTAAATGAATGTTGGACATTAATCAACATTCTGCTCTTAAAGTGGCAGTATACACCGAGTATACCAAACATTACGAACACCTTCCTAATATTGAGTTTGCCCTCAGAACAGCCTCAATTCGTCGGGACATGGACTCTACAAGGTTTCGAAAGCATTCCACAGGGATGTGGCCCATGTTGACTCCAATGCTTCCCACAGTTGTGTCAAGTTGACTGGATGTCCTTTGACACAAACCAGTGCACCTGGCACCTACTACCATACCCTGTTCAAAGGCACTTACATATTTTGTCTTGCCCATTCACCCTCTGAATGGCACACACACAATCCATGTCTCAATTGTCTTAAGGCTTAAAAATCCTTCTTTACCGGTCTCCTCTCCTTCATCTACACTGATTGAAGTGGATTTAACAAGTGACATCCATAAGGGATCATAGCTTTCACCTGGATTCACCTGGTCAGGCTACATCATGGTTCTTAATGTTTTGTACACTCAGTGTAGTTTCAACTGCAGTATCTGTGCTATATGTCCACAACAGCACTCACCTACACAGTGACCTAGCTACAGTTGTTAAATGTGCTCAAAACAAACTGTACTTCCACATCAGAGAAGAAGAAAAAAAATTGTCACTGTCTGTGAAGCTGGCGGGGTTTAAAGATACAGCAGATACACCTTCCAGTCACAGCTAATGGCTTAAACCCAAAGAGCCAACTGCTCAACATAGTATTATTCACCTAGGCATGACCATCTGCTGACTACATTGACAATGTTTCTCTCTGTGACACAGCCGATACAAAGAGACTGAGGAGAACTACTGCTCTGTATGAGTCTCCTATCTCTGCTTTAACTTAATGAAACTCTACAGAATCCTTCCCAAGACATCAGGTCAGGAGAACAGGGACCACCGAGCTCCGTGAGCTCTCCAGAGCCAGTCCAGATCCCCAAACCAGGCAGGGACTTAAACAGAACTCTCACGGCCCAGGCAGAGCCTTGATCCTGGGCATGAACCCAGTCCAGCCCAGAGGCAGAGCCCTGACACTGGAGCACTAGAGGCAACAGTTAAATAATGATAGAGGGATAAACGGAGGGTCAGGGAGGAAAGAGAAAGGGGGGAAGGGTGATTCAGTTGGAGAGAGAGAGAGAGAGAGAGAGAGAGAGAGAGAGAGACGTATTCATAAAGTTCCTCAGAGTAGAGAAGGAGTGCTGATCTAGGATATACAGTTGAAGTCGGATGTTTACATACACCTTAGCCAAATACATTTAAAATCAGTTTTTCACAATTCCTGACATTTAATCCTAGTAAAAATTCTGTCTTCGGTCAGGTCAGTTAGTATCACCACTTTATTTTAAGAATGTGAAATGTCAGAATAATAGTAGAGATAATTATTTATTTCAGCTTGTATTTCTTTCATCACATTCCCAGTGGGTCAGAAGTTTACATTCACTCAATTAGTATTTGGTAGCATTGCCTTTAAATTGTTTAACTTGGGTCAAACGTTTTCTGGTAGCCTTCCACAAGCTTCCCACAATAAGTTGGGTGAATTTTGGCCCATTCCACCTGACAGAGCTCATGTAACTGAGTCAGGTTTGTAGGCCTCCTTGCTCGCACACGCTTTTTCAGTTCTGCCCACACATTTTCTATAGGATTGAGGTCAGGGCTTTGTGATGGCCACTCCAATACCTTGATTTTGTTGTCCTTAAGCCATTTTGCCACAACTTTGGAAGTATGCTTGGGGTCATTGTCCATTTGGAAGCCCATTTGCGAACAAGCTTTAACTTCCTGACTGATGTCTTGAGATGTTGCTTCAATATATCCACATCATTTTCCTTCCTCATGATGCCATCTATTTTGTGATGTGCACCAGTCCCTCCTGCAGCAAAGCACCCCCGCAGCATGATGCTGCCACCCCCGTGCTTCACGGTTGGGATGGTGTTCTTCGGCTTGCAATCAACCCCCTTTTTCCTCCAAACATAATGATGGTCACTATGGCCAAAGAGTTGTTTCATCAGACCAGAGGACATTTCTCCAAAAAGTACAATCTTTGTCCACACGTGCAGTTGCAAACCATAGTCTGGCTTTTTTATGGCGGTTTTGGAGCAGTGGCTTCTTCCTTGCTGAGCGGCCTTTCAGGTTATGTCAACATAGGACTTGTTTTACTGTGGATATAGATAATTTTGTACCAGTTTCCTCCAGCATCTTCACAAGGTCCTTTGCTGTTGTTCTGGGATTGATTTGCACCAAAGTACGTTCATCTCTAGGAGAAAGAACGCGTCTCCTTCCTGAGCAGTATGACGGCTGCGTGGTCCAATGGTGTTTATACTTGCGTACTATTGTTTGTAGAGATGAACGTGGTACCTTCAGGCATTTGGAAATTGCTCCCAAGGATGAACCAGACTTGTGGAGGTCTACAATTTTCTTTCTGAGGTCTTGGCTGATTTCTTTTGATTTTCCCATGATGTCAAGCAAAGAGGCACTGAGTTTGAAGGTAGGCCTTGAAATACATCCACAGGTACACCTCCAATTGACTAAAATGATGTCAATTAGTCTATCAGAAGCTTCTAAATCCATGACATCATTTTCTGGAATTTTCCAAGCTGTTTACAGGCACAGTCAACTTAGTGTATGTAAACTTCTGACCCACTGGAATTGTGATACAGTGAATTATAAGTGAAATAATCTGTCTGTAAACAATTGTTGGAAAAATGACTTGTGTCATGTACAAAGTAGAAAATTTAACAAGAAATTTGTGGAGTGGTTGAAATACGAGTTTTAATGACTCCAACCTAAGTGTATGTAAACTTCCGACTTCAACTGTAGGTTTTGCCTTTTAAATCATAATGAAAAATATTACGTGGACAGGAGCGACCTGACCCTGGACCAGCACTCCTACACTGAGATGCAGGTTGGCATTTATTGGGATGACTCATGTACTGGATGCAGCTCTGGATGCTAAAGGATGGAGAGAGATGAAAGATTTCTCTATGCACGTATGCCCGGGTGCAGGTGTGTGGGCATAGGGGTGTCTGTGTGTGCGTGCATACGTTTGTGTGTGTGTGGTGTGTGTGTTTGTTTGGGGGGGGTTGATACCCACATAGCTGAACAACTAGTGCAATATACAGCTGTGTACATCCGTGTGATCAACTAAAACCCCCAGTGCCTATACCTACGCCCTGATGAGACATGTTATCCCTGTCCAGAAAACACAGACAACCTCTGGGTTATGAGGAAGAACATAGCTCCAGCCAATGAACAAATGAAGTTAGGAGACAGCACAGGAGTTGAATAATACCATTTTATTGTAAATAATAATGAAAAAAAGCTATTCATTTTGGTAGCAGTTCCACCACCTATAAAACATCCCAACTCAGTCAGCCCTATACAACATGCTTACATCTCCCTTTCAAGTGCTTTGACAAGTGGTGGGCAATCTTACCCTGCAGGGTCCAGTGTAGGTACAGACCATGAAGTGTAGCCATCACCAATCATCTTATTACTTACACTTAATTGCTGCTCTCAGAATCACAAACACAGAAGTGGTAAGGCTACGGTAATAACAACTAAATTAAATCACATAAGACACGATGTAGAGCATTAGAGTCAATTGTCAACGCTCACTTTTCTTTCTTAAAGCAGCAGACGAGTATGGTCCCTCCTATCAGAAGCAGTGAAGCAGCCCACCTACTGAGTTCAGCTGAAAACATGAGGGCATTACTCCGCAGGAAGTTGTCAGGTTCCAAGTTTTGTGTAAAGTCGAAGGCAACAAAGGAGGTAATGATCAGCTGGGCTATACCAGCCATGATGAACAATATTCCGACAAAGTTAATCGCTTCAGCTTTAGACATATTCCTCTTGATGCAGTTAGTGCACTTTGATCTGTAGAGGAAGAATATCAGCCCTAAAAATAATATCAGCCCGAGGGTAATGGAGAAGAAGTATAAAACCAGTTTCCTTCTGTATTGCGGAAGGTCTAACATCCCTAAAGCACAAGCACAGGGCACCATGGAGATTATCCATCCTATGACCCCCGTGGTGATGCCTGCGACCTCTGATCCACTTGTATACAGAGTTCTGCTAAGTATGGCCCCTCCAATCAGGAGAAAGGCTGCACCCACCCAGCCGATGTAGAGCGCTCCCCCCAGTTCCCTCTTCACTCCGAACAACAATTTGGAGGAGTCGCTGATGATTGCCCTGGCCTTCCAGGAGACAGGAATGAGGATGAGTATTCCGGCCAGGATGGAGAATATTCCCTTAATGTAGTTAATGCTCTTGTCCCCGACCATAGAGACCATGACCCCCAGAAACCCCAAGATAATAGCGATGATGTTCATGGCTCTGGCGGCCTGCAGGTTGAAGCTCCATACAGAGCTTAGCATGGAGTCGTAGACCTCACACTGCATCTGGCACGTGCTCCTTTTCACACAGCTCATCCACAGGCCGTCCCAGACCACCTCCGTGGTGCCAAAGTTAGCTGCTATGAAAGTTGTCTCCATCCAGGTGGGGAGTGCACACACTAAAATGGTGGTGATTAATCCTATGACTCCCAGGGCAATGCGCATGATCTCCATGCCCATCGACATACTGGGTCCCTGGGTGCGTATCGCTACACCTGCCCTTCCTGGAGGAACAAGTATGTGACTCAACAAAGACATTCCAAAACAGCAGAGATGTTGAACTTCCAGAGGAGATCCTGGAGCTATGGCACCTTCAGTCTTTACAAAGTTCTAGAACAGCAGATTCTTACACTCTGCAGTTTGCTGCTGAGATCTTCTGTAAGATAAGAGAACTGAACCACTCAGTAGACCTCTATATCTGTTCAATGGAAACATAACCTATTACTACAGATTTGGGTCAGTATGTGGTTGAACTAGTGCAATATACAGCTGTTTTTTCCTGGTCTATTTAAGTTACTGTTACATAGAAAAGTATTTCCACCAGTATGTTTTACCAAAATGACAGATTAGTGTGCGTGTGTGTGCATGCGTGCCTGCATGTTAGTGCATGTGTGTGTCTGCATTTGTGCGCGCGTGTTTGTTTGTCTGTCTGCATGCGTGCGTGTCTGTCTACGTGTGTGTGTCTGTTTGTTTGTGTTGAGGTGTTTGTATGATACAAAGGAGACATTTCCCTCCCTGAAAAAGCTATCTGATACACAACACAAATTGCTATGAATGCCATTGAACTGTGAGATAAAGAAAGCATTATATGTCCATTTCACAAGGTCGCAGAGCTCAACTGAAAACATTTCAATAGCAGAAGCATGGTCTAAAGTCATTGACGCCCACACCAGACACACACACACACACACACACCTCCCATTCAGAGTCGCTGTCGATGACCTGCTGATGGGAGGCTGAGAAATCATTTACGGCAGGGTCCGTCATGATCTAAGCACTCCAGAGGCCAGAGCAATCAAGCACAGAGCAATATCCTGGTCTGTGTCCCAAATGGCACACGATCCCCTACATAGAGCACTACCTTTGACCAGAGCCCTATGGGCAAAAGCAGTGTATTGTGTAGGGAATAGGGTGGCATTTGGGACGCAGCCCTTTCAGCCAATCACAGCAAAGGTAAACAATTCCAATCACCTTTTGACTCGATATTTCCAGGTACCTCCATTACCATGGCAACAATCGAATGAGAAGGGAGGGGTTTACCTGCTCCCCCAACGGACATTTACCATGCCCCCCACCCCCCAATGGACATTTATCATTGTTACAGTTGTAAATATGTATATATTATTATTATTATTATTATTATTATTATTATTATTATTATTATTATTTGTTATTGTTTTATACACTTCTCTTTGACCTGCTCTGTTGGATCTTAAGAATGTCACTGTACCTTGCGATTACATCTGCGACCCTGTGCATGTGACTAATAAACTCTAATCTAAATCTAATCCTTAACCCAGGTGATGGACAGCAGGAAAACCATAGCAGCAGTATAATCTAGGCAGTGGGCTTCACTGTACACTAATGTAGTGACTAAACATTCTAATGTAGTAACTGAACATTCTAATGCAGTAACTGAACATTCTACGTTCCAAGGTTACCGTTCTGTGTAGGGTTGGGTTTAATTCCTTTTTAATTCCAACAATTTAGGAAGAATACTGAATTGCAATGTAACTAACCCAACCTGGATTCTGTCTTTGACTACTCATCTGCCCCCTCTAATCAATGGTAAAGAGCAACATGTTCCTGTTATAGCCTGATCTATAAATGAGAGAACAAGCTGTGGCTTTAACAAGAACATGACAAAAAATCTAACAAGAGGGAAGAAAACACACAGAGCATTGTTCCTTCACTTTGAAGTGGAAATAGCATCAAATCATATTGCCTGGTTCTCCACCACCTAATAGAATCACAATGGGCTTGACTAAAAAACTACCTTTCTGAGCCCAGTAGAGAAATGAATGTTCTATGTTTTCTATATCAAGGTTCATGCAGTATGAGAATGAACAAAAGCCACAACTGTGCCCATTCTATGAGAAATAGTGAAACATAGAAATATAATTACTAGAATAACAATTCCACTCATTCTATTTCTATGGTGTGAATCAAAAGGTTTTACAGGCTGGATGAGATCATGTAGAGCAGGGTTCCTGGTGGGCATAACAGACTGTAAAAAACACAAGGAAATAAGCACCAAGTGATTTAAATTTAAGAAATATGTTCCCAAGTATTCCCAGGTGTAATAGAGGGAGATGACATGATCGTATATAAGGTTTGAAATGATTATGTTTTAGTCAAATACAGTGGGGGAAAAAAGTATTTAGTCAGCCACCAATTGTGCAAGTTCTCCCACTTAAAAAGAAGAGAGGCCTGTAATTTTCATCATAGGTACACGTCAACTATGACAGACAAATTGAGAAAAAAAAATCCAGAAAATCACATTGTAGGATTTTTAATTAATTTATTTGCAAATTATGGTGGAAAATAAGTATTTGGTCACCTACAAACAAGCAAGATTTCTGGCTCTCACAGACCTGTAACTTCTTCTTTAAGAGGCTCCTCTGTCCTCCACTCGTTACCTGTATTAATGGCACCTGTTTGAACTTGTTATCAGTATAAAAGACACCTGTCCACAACCTCAAACAGTCACACTCCAAACTCCACTATGGCCAAGACCAAAGAGCTGTCAAAGGACACCAGAAACAAAATTGTAGACCTGCACCAGGCTGGGAAGACTGAATCTGCAATAGGTAAGCAGCTTGGTTTGAAGAAATCAACTGTGGGAGCAATTATTAGGAAATGGAAGACATACAAGACCACTGATAATCTCCCTCGATCTGGGGCTCCACGCAAGATCTCACCCCGTGGGGTCAAAATGATCACAAGAACGGTGAGCAAAAATCCCAGAACCACACGGGGGGACCTAGTGAATGACTTGCAGAGAGCTGGGACCAAAGTAACAAAGCCTACCATCAGTAACACACTACGCCGCCAGGGACTCAAATCCTGCAGTGCCAGACGTGTCCCCCCTGCTTAAGCCAGTACATGTCCAGGCCCGTCTGAAGTTTGCTAGAGTGCATTTGGATGATCCAGAAGAGGATTGGGAGAATGTCATATGGTCAGATGAAACCAAAAAGGACTTTTTGGTAAAAACTCAACTCGTCGTGTTTGGAGGACAAAGAATGCTGAGTTGCATCCAAAGAACACCATACCTACTGTGAAGCATGGGGGTGGAAACATCATACTTTGGGGCTGTTTTTCTGCAAAGGGACCAGGACGACTGATCCGTGTAAAGGAAAGAATGAATGGGGCCATGTATCGTGAGATTTTGAGTGAAAACCTCCTTCCATCAGCAAGGGCATTGAAGATGAAACGTGGCTGGGTCTTTCAGCATGACAATCATCCCAAACACACCGCCCGGGCAACGAAGGAGTGGCTTCGTAAGAAGCATTTCAAGGTTTCTGGAGTGGCCTAGCCAGTCTCCAGATCTCAACCCCATAGACAATCTTTGGAGGGAGTTGAAAGTCCGTGTTGCCCAGCGACAGCCCCAAAACATCACTGCTCTAGAGGAGATCTGCATGGAGAAATGGGCCAAAATACCAGCAACAGTGTGTGAAAACCTTGTGAAGATTTACAGAAAACGTTTGACCTGTGTCATTGCCAACAAAGGGTATATAACAAAGTATTGAGAAACTTTTGTTATTGACCAAATACTTATTTTCCACCATAATTTGCAAATAAATTCATAAAAAATCCTACAATGTGATTTTCTGGATTTTTTTTCCTCAATTTGTCTGTCATAGTTGACGTGTACCTATGATGAAAATTACAGGCCTCTCTCATCTTTTTAAGTGGGAGAACTTGCACAATTGGTGGCTGACTAAATACTTTTTTCCCCCACTGTATAATATCTGTTTGGGCTTCTTGCGGTCAATTTGCAGTCTACAAATTATTTGTAATTATGTTCCG
Source organism: Coregonus clupeaformis (assembly GCF_020615455.1). NCBI lineage: Eukaryota > Metazoa > Chordata > Actinopteri > Salmoniformes > Salmonidae > Coregonus > Coregonus clupeaformis. The sequence goes on along the minus strand of NC_059198.1, from coordinate 1,846,900 downwards.
GCCCCCCGACCATCCGCTCATGAAAAAAAAAAAAAAAAGTATGCGGCTGAATCTAGTAGATGATCCCTGCTCTAGAGGAACTGTTGTACTGTAACAAGAGGCCAAGCAGAGGGGAGCCAGGGAGAACCTTGAGGGCAATAATTAGAAACACAATGGCATTGAAATATAATTTATTTAATAGGATTAAATGGAATTGTCCATTCTAGAGGAATTGTATTTCTATGGTGTAACTCAAAGGTTTTACAAGCTGGATGAGATCCTGTAGAGGAACGGTTTAACAAGAGGCCATTCAGAGGAGAGCCAGGGAGAACCTTGAGGGTGAAAATACACTGCTCAAAAAAATTAAAAGGGAACACTTAAACAACACAATGTAACTCCAAGTCAATCACACTTCTGTGAAATCAAACTGTCCACTTAGGAAGCAACACTGATTGACAATACATTTCACATGGTGTTGTGCAAATGGAATAGACAACAGGTGGAAATTATAGGCAATTAGCAAGACACCCCCAATAAAGAAGTGGTTCTGCAGGTGGTGACCACAGACCACTTCTCAGTTCCTATGCTTCCTGGCTGATGTTTTGGTCACTTTTGAATGCTGGTGGTGCTTTCACTCTAGTGGTAGCATGAGACGGAGTCTACAACCCACACAAGTGGCTCAGTTAGTGCAGCTCATCCAGGATGGCACATCAATGCGAGCTGTGGCAAGAAGGTTTGCTGTGTCTGTCAGCGTAGTGTCCAGAGCATGGAGGCGCTACCAGGAGACAGGCCAGTACATCAGGAGACGTGGAGGAGGCCGTAGGAGGGCAACAACCCCAGGACCGCTACCTCCGCCTTTGTGCAAGGAGGAGCAGGAGGAGCACTGCCAGAGCCCTGCACAATGACCTCCAGCTGGCCACAAATGTGCATGTGTCTGCTCAAATGGTCAGAAACAGACTCCATGAGGGTGGTATGAGGGCCCGACGTCCCCAGGTGGGGGTTGTGCTTACAGCCCAACACCGTGCAGGACGTTTGGCATTTGCCAGAGAACACCAAGATTGGCAAATTCGCCAATGGCGCCCTGTGCTCTTCACAGATGAACGCAGGTTCACACTGAGCACATGTGACAGACGTGACAGAGTCTGGAGACGCCGTGGAGAACGTTCTGCTGCCTGCAACATCCTCCAGCATGACCGGTTTGGCGGTGGGTCAGTCATGGTGTGGGGTGGCATTTATTTGGGGGGCCGCACAGCCCTCCATGTGCTCGCCAGAGGTAGCCTGACTGCCATTAGGTACCGAGATGAGATCCTCAGACCCCTTGTGAAACCATATGCTGGTGCGGTTGGCCCTGGGTTCCTCCTAATGCAAGACAATGCTAGACCTCATGTGGCTGGAGTGTGTCAGCAGTTCCTGCAAGAGGAAGGCATTGATGCTATGGACCGCCCGTTCCCCAGACCTGAATCCAATTGAGCACATCTGGGACATCATGTCTCGCTCCATCCACCAACGCCACGTTGCACCACAGACTGTCCAGGAGTTGGCGGATGCTTTAGTCCAGGTCTGGGAGGAGATCCCTCAGGAGACCATCCGCCACCACATCAGGAGCATGCCCAGACGTTGTAGGGAGGTCATACAGGCACGTGGAGGCCACACACACTACTGAGCCTCATTTTGACTTGTTTTAAGGACATTACATCAAAGTTGGATCAGCCTGTAGTGTGGTTTTCCACTTTAATTTTGAGGGTGACTCCAAATCCAGACCTCCATGGGTTGATAAATTTGATTTCCATTGATAATTTGTGTGTGATTTTGTTGTCAGCACATTCAACTATGTAAAAAAAAAGTATTTAATAAGATGATTTCATTCATTCAGATGTAGGATGTGTTGTTTAAGTGTTTTTTTGAGCAGTGTATAATCATTCAGGTCTCACAGCGCAGCGCCACAACACAATTAAATAATCAATTAATCAATATGACATGAGCAGTAAGCCTTTTTGTTATGAGTTCAGAGCTGCTGTGGCTTGCCAGATAACGCTAGGGCATCAGGGTGACTACTCTAAAGGAAAGGCTTTAGCTTGCACGTGCCTTGAGTCTATAGAGTCTGCAGTTAAACAGAAACAAGATGAACAAAAGCAGCGCAGTAGTATGATGTCAAGAAGCAATACATAAATACAATGAAGGAGAAACCAACCACACACACGCGCAAATGCAGGCACACATACGCACACACACACCACAGGAGGTTGGTGGCACCTTAATTGGGGAGGACGGGCTCGTGGTAATGGCTGGAGCGGAATAGGTGGAATGGTATCAAATACTTCAAACACATGGTTTCCATGTGTTTAATGCCTTTCCATTTGCTCCGTTCCGGCCGTTATTGTGAGCCATCCTCCCCTCAGCAGCCTCCACTGATACACAACCCCCCCCCGCCCCCCCAGACACATTGGAGATTAAATTCCAGAACCCAGACTCATTCCTAGATGCATTTCTCTCTGCCCATGGGGTGCCATGAATCTGGCGCAGGAGAGGAGATGCCCGTCAGCAGGGGAAGGTTCCTAAATGAAAGCAAGTCAAACTAATTTAAGAATCGATGTGTCTTCTAGAGAGACTGGTATCCACAGAGGAAACACTTCCAGCCGGAGGGCTTAAAGACACAGGAAAATAACTGTTCTGGAAAAAAATCTATTAAAAGTTCAGCCAGGAATGGCCCCATTTTAAGTACAAATATGAGGTATGAGGGACATCGATTGAATCTTACTCTTTTCATAGAAAACGTGTGTGTGTGTGTGTGTGTGTGTGTGTACTCGTGTGTGTTTGTCCATGTATTATCCATCCCCACTCACCCTGAAGTCGATACCCACAGTAGAGATGAAGCTTCCTGCCAGGAAGGCTCCGTCTTTGAAGCGCACCAACAGACAGGTCTTCCCCACCCCGGAGTCTCCCACCAGCATCACCTACAGCACAGCAAGAGGGACAAACTGAATGAAGTTTCTTTTAACACATCCCAAAATAATGATGGAAGCTGCACAAAGGAAGGTCAAACAGTGAGTGAACATTCCCTTTGTCTCAATGTAAAGGGACAAACTGAACATGACAGGTTCCAGCGCACATCCCCAGAGAGACAAAACAGTCCAATAATCTTTCAACACAACCCCCACACTCTCCTCCCTCATACCGTCCCTGGTCCCAACATATTGGATTGTTCCAGCCACGTTGTTCCAGACATGTTTCTCCAGACACATTGTTCTAGACATGTTGTTCCAGCCATGTTTCTATCCTCAGACTCCTGTACACCAGTGGTTCTCAAAAACATTTTTTGTTTACTCCAATCACATTTTACTCTGCCTGAAGTACCCCCCTCATCTGCAACTGAGTACCCCCTGTGGATAGGACAGGTACCCCATGGGGTACTCCAGGTTAAGAATCACTGCTGTACACAATGGCTATGTCCACTACAGGAGATATCAGACCTCTAACCAGACAACCATTATAACTCTATTCACTTAAGAGACAGACCCAAAGTCACACAATAACACAGCTAGACATTAGGAACACAAGTGGCCATAAGGAAGTCACCTAGACATTATTGCACATCTGGTCATTTGTTTTGTTTAGAATTACTATCAGATTCTCATTAAAACCTTGATTATCATAACTGGATTAAAGAGCTCTGTCTCGACATCTTGGTATCTGGCCAGTAGGGATGAGAGCGTGACTGGGCATCTGGACATTAGGTTGTCCTCTTAATCTTGGCCAGATAGCAATGCTGAATTCTGTGCCTGTGTCTGTGTGTGTCTGCATGCGCGAGGGTCCTGCTGCACACATTACTCTCTTTCCGGCGCCTGATGACGTTATAGGGTTGATGTGGTTAGTGTTATCAGGTTAGCTGGAGGACCACAGGGGCCCGGGGCCTCAGTCTGAAGGATTATCATGTCATCCCAGGAGGGGAGGATGATGGAGGGAGAGATGGAGGGGTGATGGAGGGAGGGATGATGAGGGAGAGATGCAGTAGAGATCCAGCCAGGTCAGGTCAGGTTGATAAAATCTCAGCGGCATCTTCATTCCTCTCATCTTCTCTCCTGTTCCCACATCCTCTCTTATCCTTATCTACCCCTCTTCTCTCCTCCCCTCTCATGTTCCCACATCCTCATCTACCCCTCTTCTCTCCTCCCCCCTCATCTCCTCCTCTGTTCCTTCATCCTCTCTTCTCTCCTATCCTATCCACTGTATTTTACTCTGTCTCCCTCTTAAACAGCAGTATTTTAACAGACCCAGGCAGAGTGAATAGAGCAGGAAGTGAAGTACCCTGTTTTTCCTCTGTTAAATCATCTCCCAGACTATCTGCTGCTCCACAGAGTGTACGGTGAGTGCCATATCAAATCAAATTTTATTTGTCACATGCGCCGAATAGAACAGTGAAATGCTTACTTACAAGCCCTTAACCAACAATGCAGTTAAGAAAGAATACCAAAAAAATAAATATACACACACACACACACACACAATATAAAATACTAAATAAAAGTACCAAATAATTAAAGTGAAGCAGTAAAAATAACAATAGCGAGGATATATACAGGGGGTACCGGTACCGAGTCAATGTGCGGGGGCACCGGTTAGTCGAGATAATTGAGGTAATATGTATATGTAGGTAGAGTTATTAAAGTGACTACGCATAGATAATAAACAGGGGGGGGGGGGCTTCAGATGTTCAGGAATCTTATGGATTGGGGGTAGAAGCTGTTTAGAAGCCTCTTGGACCTAGACTTGGCGCCCAGGTACCGCTTGCCGTGCGGTAGCAGAGAGAACAGTCTATGACTAGGGTGGATGGAGTCTTTGACAATTTTTAGGGCCTTCCTCTGACACCACCTGGTATAGAGGTCCTGGATGGCAGGAAGCTTGGCCCCAGTGATGTACTGGGCCGTACGCACTACCCTCTGTAGTGCCTTGCGGTCGGAGGCCGAGCAGTTGCCATACCCAGGCAGTGATGCAACCAGTCAGGATGCTCTCGATGGTGCAGCTGTAGAACCTTTTGAGGATCTGAGGATCCATGCCAAATATTTTCAGCCTCCTTGGGAGGAATACGTTTTGTCATTCCCTCTTCACGACTGTCTTGGTGAGCTTGGACCATGTTAGTTTGTTGGTGATGTGGACACCAAGGAACTTGAAGCTCTCAACCTGCTCCACTACAGCCCGGTCGATGAGAATGGGGGCGTGCTCGGTCCTTTTCTTTTTCCTGTAGTCCACAATCATCTCCTTTGTCTTGATCACGTTGAGGGAGAGGCCAGGTCTCTGACCTCCTCCCTATAGGCTGTCTCGTCGTTGATCAGGCCTACCCCTGTTGTGTCGTCGGCAAACTTAATGATGGTGTTGGAGTCGTGCCTGGCCATGCAGTCATGGGTGAACAGGGAGTACAGGAGGGGACTGAGCACGCACCCCTGAGGGGCCCCCGTGTTGAGGATCAGCATGGCAGATGTGTTGTTACCTACCCTTACCACCTGGGGGCGGCCCGTCAGGAAGTCCAGGATCCAGTTGCAGAGGGAGGTGTTTAGTCCCAGGGTCTTTAGCTTAGTGATGAGCTTTGAGGGCACTATGGTGTTGAACGCTGAGCTGTAGTCAATGAATAGCATTCTTACATAGGGGTTCCTTTTGTCCAGGTGGGAAAGGGCAGTGTGGAGTGCAATAGAGATTGCATCATCTGTGGATCTGTTGGGGCGGTATGCAAATTGGAGTGGGTCTAGGGTTTCTGGAATAATGGTGTTAATGTGAGCCATGACCAGCCTTTCAAAGCACTTCATGGCTACAGACGTGAGTGCTACGGGTCGGTAGTCATTTAGGCAGGTTACCTTAGTGTTCTTGGGCACAGGGACTATGGTGGTCTGCTTGCAACATGTTGGTATTACAGACTCAGACAGGGAGAGGTTGAAAATGTCAGTGAAGACACTTGCCAGTTGGTCAGCGCATGCTCAGAGTACACGTCCTGGTAATCCTTGTGAATGTTGACCTGCTTAAAAGTCTTACTCACATCGGCTACGAAGAGCGTGATCACACAGTCGTCCAGAACAGCTGATGCTCTCATGCATGTTTCAGTTTTACTTGCCTCGAAGCGAGAATATAAGTAATTTAGCTTGTCTGGTATGCTCGTGTCACTGGGCAGCTCGCGGCTATGCTTCCCTTTGTAGTCTAATAGTTTGCTAGCCTTGCCACATCCGACGAGCGTCGGAGCCGGTGTAGTACGATTCGATCTTAGTCCTGTATTGAAGCTTTGCCTGTTTGATGGGTCGTCAGAGGGCATAGCGGGATTGCTTATAAGCTTCCGGGTTAGAGTACCGCTCCTTGAAAGCGGCAGCTCTACCTTTTAGCTCAGTGCGGACGTTGCCTGTAATCCATGGCTTCTGGTTTGGGTATGTACATACAGTCACTGTGGGGACGACGTCATCGATGCACTTATTGATGAAGCCAGTGACTGATGTGGTGTACTCATCAATGCCATCAGAAGAATCCCGGAACATATTCCAGTCTGTGCTAGCAAAACAGATCTGTAGCTTAGCATCTGCTTCATCTGACCACTTTTCTTATTGACCGAGTCACTGGTGCTTCCTGCTTTAGTTTTTGCTTGTAAGCAGGAATTATGGTCAGATTTGCCAAATGGAGGGTGAGGGAGAGCTTTGTACGCATCTCTGTGTGTGGAGTAAAGGTGGTCTAGAGTTTTTTTCCCCTCTGGTTGTACATTTAACATGCTGGTAGAAATGAGGTAAAATGGATTTAAATTTCCCTGCATTAAAGGCCCTGGCCACTAGGAGCGCCACCTCTGGATGAGCGTTTCCCTGTTTGCTTATGGCTGTATACAGTTCATGGAGTGCGGTCTTAGTGCCAGCATCGGTTTGAGGTGGTAAATAGACAGCTACGAAGAATATAGATGGTCTACAGCTTATCATGAGATACTCTACCTCAGGCGAGCAAAACCTTGAGGGTTAGAGACTTCCTTAGATATCGTGCACCAGCTGTTGTTTACAAATATACATAGACCGCCACCCCTTTACTTACCAGAGGCTGCTGTTCTATCCTGCCGATACAGTGTATAACCCGCCAGCTGTATGTTATTCATGTCTTCGTTCAGCCACGACTCGGTGAAACATAAGATAATACCGTTTTTAATGTCCCGTTGGTAGGATTACGTGCTTGTAGTTCATCCACTTTATTATCAAGCGATTGTAAATTGGCCAATAGTATCGATGGCAAAGACAGATTAGCCACTCATCGCCGGCTCCTTACCAGGCACACCGATCTCCTTCCGCGATCTCTCCTTTTCTTTCTACTGCGAATGAAGGGGATGAGGGCCCTGTCGGGTGTCTGGACCAAATCCCTCTCGTCCAACTCATTAAAGAAAAATTATTAGTCCAGTTCAAGGTCAGTAATCGCTGTTCTGATGTCCAGAAGCACTTTTCGGTCATAAGAGACGGCAGCAGCAACATTATGTACAAAATAAGTTACAAACAATGCGAAGAAACACAAAATAGCACGGTTGGTTAAGAGTCCATAAAACGGCAGCCATCCCCTCCGGCGCCATTACATTTGACATATCAGCTGTAATAAACCAGGTTCACCCCGGCCGCCAGCCCCTGCACGCTCCTCATATGCTGAAATACAACAGTGAATCCAATGGCGCTCCGCAAATCAAACCCTTTTGTAGGGTGCAGGCTACATCTCACTCGGGGGCCAGGTTTTCATCAGCACATAGTGAACTGAACTTCTCTCTGAACAGTCATGTTTGAGTCAGTGATTTGAAGGAAGAACATTGGTGTTAGGAGTTTTTTCCCCCCCACTGGTATTAGCCATTGTTTCAACTGATATTCCACTCAAACTGAACTCATCATCATCATCACAGTTTTTGCTCTGTACTGAAAGTGCACCATCTTGTGACATGCACATTGTTTTGGGATTGTATTAAGAGTGGAAAAATTTACAAAATAGAGTTTTTAAGTGAAGTGATCCTTTAAGGCTCTCTTTGTTTTGGGCTTGAATTATGTATTTAACACCCGAACATCCTAAAGTTGGTATAATGCTTGTGAGCTCAACTGAGGTGAGCAATGTATGAAATGCTACAAATGAGCTACACTATGCCAGTATTTCTGGGTAATGGTCTTGAGGATGCCAAATTGAATGACAGCCTCCGCATTTTCTAAATCTGCAAGTCTCTCCGGGGGTTGGGTTGTTGCTCTAGGCCTATCCTTTTCAATTTCCTCCATGCGAAAAAAGGAAGGGTTGATACATTTCTAAATGACAAAAACAATAAAGGGTTTTGCGGTTGTGAGGCCCGTTGGACATTCCTGCAGTCAGCATGCCAACTGCACGTTCCCTCAAAACTTAACAAAATATAAATGCAACATGGAACAATTTCAAAGCTTTGACTGAGTTACAGTTAATATAAGGAAATCAGTCAATTGAAATAAATTAATTAGGCCCTAATCTATGGATTTCACATGACTGAGAATACAGATATGTATCTGTTGGTCACATACCTTACAAAAAGGTAGGGGCGTGGATCAGAAAACCAGTCAGTATCTGGTTTGACATCCATTTGCCTCATGTAGCGAGACATCTCCTTCGCATAGAATTGATCAGGCTGTTGATTGTGGCCTGTGGAATGTCGTACCACTCCTCTTCAATGGCTGTGCGAAGTTGCTGGATATTGGCGGGAACTGGAACATGCTGTCGTACACGTCAATCCAGAGCATCCCAAACATGCTCACTAGGTGACATGTCTGGTGAGTATGCAGGCCATGGAAGAACTGGGACATTTTCAGCTTCCAGGAATAGTGTACAGATCCTTCTGACATATGGCCATGCATTATCAAGCTGAAACATGAGGTGATGGCGGCAGATGAATGGTACAACAATGGGCCTCAGGATCTCGTCACGGTATCTCTGTGCATTCAAATTGCCATTGATAAAATGCAATTGTGCTTGTTGTCTGTAGCTTATGCCTGCCCATACCATAACCCCACTGCCACCACGGGGCACTCTGTTCACAACATTGACATCAGCAAACCACCCGCCCACACACACAGAGTTTGCGGTTGTGAGGCCGGTTGGACGTACTGCCAAATTCTCTAAAACGGAGGTGGCTTATGGTATAGAAATGAACATTCAATTCTCTGGCAAAAGCTCTGATGGACATTCCTGCAGTCGGCATGCCAATTGCGCACTCCCTCAAAACTTGAGATATCTGTGGCATTGTGTAATGATCATGCTGTTTAATCAGTTTATTGATATGCCACAACAGTCAGGTGGATGGATTATCTTGGCAAAGGCGAAATGCTCACTAAAAGGGATGTAAATAAATGTGTTAACAACATTTGAGATAAATAAGCTTTTTGTGCATATGGAAAATTTCAGGGATCTTATATTTCAGCTCATGAAACATGGGACCAACCCATTACATGTTACGTTTATATTTTTGTTCAGTATATCCTCACTCGTATTGGAGCAACAGGAGTGTATCAGAGAAATAGGCTACCATTCAGACAGCCTAACTAACAGTGACTCATCAACAGGATGGTGATTGGGAAGAAACCTGTCAATCAATCAGTTAAACTCTCTCTCTCATCAAAACACCACAACCTGTTCTTTAAAAACCATGTTGGTTCATCCTTACAACCACCACTTCCCTTTGTTTAAATAGTTGGTTCAGCCTAACAACCACCACTTCCCTTTGTTTAAATAGTTGGTTCAGCCTAACAACCACCACTTCCCTTTGTTTAAATAGTTGGTTCAGCCTAACAACCACCACTTCCCTTTGTTTAAATAGTTGGTTCAGCCTAACAACCACCACTTCCCTTTGTTTAAATAGTTGGTTCAGCCTAACAACCACCACTTCCTTTTGTTTAATCAATTGGCTCTTCCTAAAAGACATATTTGTATGGGAAAAGATATGCTACATTCAGAGGTAAATGTAGTAGAGAAATGACACTCAGCGGGGAATACAATATTTCCAATACTCAGAGATAAGAGAAAAACAGAAAACAAGCAACCAGTCATCACATCAAACAGTCACTTCAAAGACAGACGGGCACATCACCAGAAGGAGAGCCGGGGTAAGAGAGTTTGGCTGCACATTTAGGTATGGCACAGAAAGGGAGAGAGACAGAGAGATAGAGAGAGAGGGAGATGGAGAGAGGGGGGAGGAGAGGAAAATTATGAGAGGAGAGAGAAACAGAGAGACAGACATGGGCCCTGACAGTAAATCTTAGTAAGACAAAAATAATGGTGTTCCAAAAAAGGTCCAGTTGCCAGGACCACAAATACAAGTTCCATCTAGACACCGTTGCCCTAGAGCACACCATATTAGAGACATATTTCCCTTAGATTACAGAGATCCACAAAGAATTCGAAAACAAACCCAATTTTGTTAAACTCCCTTATCTGCTGGGTGAAAAACCACAGTGTGCCATCACAGCAGCAAGATTTGTGACCTGTTGCCACAAGAAAAGGGCAACCAGTGAAGAACAAACACCATTGTAAATACAACCCATATGTTTATTTATTTTCCCATTTGTACTTTAACTATTTGCACATTGTGACAACACTGTATATATACAAAATGACATTTGAAATGTCTTTATTCTTTTGGAACTTCTGAGTGTAATGTTTACTGTTAATATTTATTGTTTATTTCATTTTGGTTTACTATCTACTTCACTTGCTTTGGCAATGTTAACATACGTTTCCCATGCCAATAAAGCCCTTAAATTGAATTGAAATTGAATTGAGAGAGAGAGCGCACTTTGAAGCAGTGACAGGATGAATTCATACCCATCACAACCTGTTGATTAGCCTTAAGACTATATGGCTACACTAGTACACAGAAAACTGCCAATTAGAGAATAAATTCTGAGATTTGTTGGCTCTTGGTCCCATGTGACCTTCATTGGTTACTGAGGTGCTATCGATTGTCTTTAGTGACACAGCTGTGGCAGAGGGATTAGCTGGGTTTGATGAATGAGTGTTTTGTAGTCTTGTAAAACACCCCAGGCTTGACAAAGTGAACAGGAAAAGGTCACTGTGGTGATTAATGTTATACACAACATAACATTTACAACCCATTAGTCCTTTCAAACATGTAGGCTAACCTAGGTCTAGGCCTACTTGCTTGATGTGCATTCACACATGAAGACGACACCATTTTGTATACATCTGGCCCTTCATTGGACACTGTGTTAACAAACCTCCAAACGAGCTTCAATGCCATACAACACTCCTTCAGTAGCCTCCAACTGCTCTTAAACACTAGTAAAACTAAATGCATGCTCTTCAACCGAACGCTGCTTGCACCCGCCCACCCGACTAGAATCACTACTCTCGACGGGTCTGACCTAGAGTATGTGGACAACTACAAATATCTAGGTGTCTGGTTAGACTGTAAACTCTCCTTCCAGACTCACATTAAGAATCTCCAATCCAAAGTTAAATCTAGAATCGGTTTCCTATTTCGCAACAAAGCCTCCCTTCACTCATGCTGCCAAACATGCCCTCGTAAAACTGACTATCCTACCGATCCTTGACTTCGGCGATGTCATTTACAAAATAGCCTCCAACACTCTACTCAGCAAATTGGATGTAGTCTATCACAGTGCCATCCGTTTTGTCTCCAAAGCCCCATATACTACCCACCACTGTGACCTGTACGCTCTTGTTGGCTGGTCCTCACTACATATTCATCGCCAAACCCACTGGCTCCAGGCCATCTATAAATCACTGCTAGGCAAATCCCCGCCTTATCTTAGCTCATTGGTCACCATAGCAACACCCACCCGTAGTCTGCGCTCCAGCAGGTATATCTCACTGGTCATCCCCAAAGCCAACACCTCCTTTGGCCGCCATTCCTTCCAGTTCTCTGCTGCCAATGACTGGAACAAATTGCAAAAATCTCTGAAGCTGGAGACACTTATCTCCCTCACTAACTTTAAGCATCAGTTGTCAGAGCACCTTACCGATCACTGCACCTGTACACAGCCCATCTGAAATTAGCCCGCCCAACTACCTCATCCCTATATTGTTATTTATTTTGCTCATTTGTACGCCAGTATCTCTATTTGCACATCATCTCTTGCACATCTATCATTCCAGTGTTAATACTAATTGTAATTATTTTGCACTATAGCCTATTTATTGCCTTACCTCCGTAACTTGCTACATTTGCACACACTGTATATATCTTTATTTCTGTTGTATTTTTCACTTTGTTTTGTTTTACCCCATATGTAACTCTGTGTTGTTGTTTTTATCGCACTGCTTTGCTTTATCTTGGCCAGGTCGCAGTTGTAAATGAGAACTTGTTCTCAACTGGTTTACCTGGTTAAATAAAGGTGAAATAACAAATAAATAAAAAATAAAATAAAAAATAAACACATTACATTTATTATCTGTAGCCTATCAACCGGTCATCTGTAGCCTATCAACCGGTCATCTGTAGCCTATCAAACCTGTCATGATTATGCCACTAATATGTTATGATATATGTTGTTGAATCATAACAGCCTAACAAACTAGCAATATGCTGAGATAAAATAATGAAGTAACCTAATGTTATTGTTTACAAATTAAGGGCTATGCTCAGGTGCACTTACCTTGAATGCGATGTCATAAAACTCGCTGCTGTTGCTGAGTGAGGGTCTGCTCGGATCAACCACACCGTTCGCCTGCACCACGCTGCCGGTCCCTGCGGTGCACTTCCCACTTTTCCCGTTCTGTTTTCCGATGGGGCTGCCTGTCGTTGGGCTGGTGTTGGCGTTTTTGCCCTTACCCGCCTTTTTGCGGGACATTTTTTCACTCCAAGCAGTTAACAGTTTATAAGAAAGTGTGACGTTTGAGAGTGGCGCGAAAGATTTGAGCGCTTGCGCACGATAAACAAGTCAAATTATTCGTTTTTGTTTTAGAAGTTGTGCAGTGGGACTGAAATAAAAAAAATCCTTCCCGGTTTCACCTGCACGTTGAAATCATGCCTAGCGACACTTTCCTCATGTCACAATAAAACTTGAGTGAACGGTTCGACTTGCGTCTTCTCTCTGTAGAGCAAAAAGCACACTGCTAGGCTACCTCCTGAAACACAGCTGACTTGCACTCTTGTCCTGTTCAGGTTCCTCCCGCTTCTGCCTTGCCAATGATGATACTGGGCTTTCAGCAGCCTTTTCCAATAACAATAAGCAGCAGGCGTTATCAACAGCGACCAGCAAGCAACGCACGAACAAACGCCACCTTGCAAGACAAGCGAAGCTTTGCGCGCTGCTTGTAGGATTTATGAAACACTTTCAAAGGAGCACTGCATTTTAACAGCCATTCAGCACCATGAAAAGCGCCCATTCAAATAAATCCACCGGCTATCTGTAAAGTGGAGCAATATTAAGCTGTTTAGGCTGAAACAGTATATGTTTCTGGATAAGAGCGTCTGCTAAATGACTAAAATGTAAATGTAAATGAAAACAAACAATTATGATTCATTATCTTTCAAACTCATAGTTTTTCTTCGTATGTGCTCGTTAAGGGTCCAATTGTTGTTATATGAGTCAGCAAAGTATGCCTACCAGTTATTTGAAAGAGTAATCATTTAAAAATGTACAACAAGAATGCCGCTAAATCGGAGTTGTCACTTGTTACCACATCTACAAAGTCAAATTGGCTATAGGCCTATCGTAAAAATTCATGAAAAAAATAGGTGCTTTTTGGTCTTCATTTAAGGTTAGGTTTAAAATCAGATTTTAAGAAGATAAATTGTAGAAATAGGCGAGGTATAGCCATAATTATGACCTTGTGGCTGTGGTAACTACCTACTGACGACCCTAAATCGGCTGCTCTCAAACCTATCCAGCTGGCTGTAGCCTACATTTCGTGGACAGAAAAGGAACTTGTTTAACACTGCACATGTGCAGCACTGTGATTGCACTGGCTTTGCGACGATATGTCGAAGGTACTCTCTAATCTCGAAGTGATGCAAAATTCATTAGTCTATGGCTATTCAACATTAATGCATATGTCAATATTCACATCTGAACAATAATTCAAAGTCAAAGTGATACCCATTTGCTGTGTTGCCTATAATAATAACCTACACATGTTTTTGAATAAGCAGACACACATTTAGCAAGTATTTTCTTTACTCAAAGACTAAAATAACTTAATACACAGACCTAAATTCATTCCTAATATGGGAATTTAATTAGTGCTCCATGTTTACCTGCGTACCAGTCAGTCTATTTTAACATCAACTGTGTTCAGACTGTATCCTAGACTACCACGCAGAGCCATAGCTCTGTTAACCACGTTATACCTGCATGATAACTTAATACAGTTTGAACAATGAAGACTGCACCTGATAACTATGATTGTATTGTTGATTAGTCAGTAGAGTCAGTCTATTGAAGTTTGCAGTGATCTGAATGTGTAATTTTAGTATAGCGCCACCAGAGAGAGCTACAGGCCAGACATTACATTTGGAAGGGCAAAAGAAAGACCATTCAATTACCAAGTTTAAATTTATGTTTACTTTATTTTCATTTCACATGAATATGTTTAGTCTTTTTGTTGTTGTTGCTCCAGGCATCACAAATCAACATCAAGACAATGGGAAAGATAAAGGCATATCACAGACAAATGAACAGGCGGATCAACTGACATTTGCAAAGTCATAAACGGGTTTGAGTGTTTTTGACCTCTGTTACTTTTTAAAAGATGTTTTTTATGAATTACTTACCTCAGTCCAAAAAGGTGATCTGTCTGTTGTGACATTTTCTCCACACACACACACACACACACACACACACACATGCACGCACGCACGCACGCACGCACACACACACACTCACACACACACGGACGGATGGAAGCACGCACGCACGCACGCACACAGAGAGAGAGAGAAACAGACACACACACACACACACGGACGGACGGAAGCACGCACGCACGCACGCACACACACAGAGAGAGAGAAACAGACACACACGTACACACACACACACACCCCACACACACACACACACACACACACACACACACACACACACACACACACACACATAGTCCAAAAAGGTGATCTGTCTGTTGTGACATTTTCTCCACACACACACACACACACACACACACACACACACACACGCACACACACACACACACACACATACACACACACACACACACACACACGGACGGACGGAAGCACGCACGCACACACACAGAGAGAGAGAGAAACAGACACACACACACACACACACACTCACTCACACACTCACACAGAGACAGTGTCTTTAGACCGTTTTACCCCAGCACTCATAGAAATAAAGAAGTGAAGAAGTTCATGCTTCTTAGGGACTCAGGAGACATTTTAATGGCCAAACCAGTGAGTTGAACCTGCTGCCCAACTCAACGGTCTAGTAAGAGGGACTGGCTGGACGCACAAGGACAGCTGACAGCCTAGGCCACCTCTCCTTGGCCCCAAAACTGAAGCCGTCTGTCAGCATTTTTAGACCTCCACCCCTTCTTGCCCCACTCACCCCCTAAACCCTTCTCCCCCACCTCTCCCTCACTCCTCTCTCTCTCCTCTGACAGCTGAGATTGGTTCCACTCCAAACACAGCTGTCTCCACTTGGAACAGCTGGACATTTTGGAGGGAAGGAAGAGAGCATGAGGAAAGGAGGGATGAGAAAAAAAAGAGGGCCCTGGAATTCATCCGTGCTCCTAGAGAAATTAACAGCCTTGTCAAGGCGGGTTAAATATGGCCTGCGAGTGTGCTTCTGAATACGGGCGTATGATGTGTGTGCATGTGTTTCAGCATGCGTGTGCACAACTCCTTAGAGTTCTAGGAGACGAGCGTCGTGTTTTTATTTCATGTTGAGATCAATGTGAAAACTGGGACACAACTGTATGTTGTTTGTGCTCAAACTAATAAAAACACGCCACAAATAGTACTATTATCTTCCTTTTATGTCCCTGCAGATGTTAGCACTATAATGTTATTTAACCATCCAAATCTTTTTCTAATTACTGTATTATTTCATCAACGTCATTAAGACCACAGTTTAACATCACACTAGCCACACCTTGGGCGGGAAGTGTTGCCCATGGCAATATCTCAGACAGCCACCAACACTCTGAAACTTTACATCAGACCTGGGTTCTAACGCTATTTTAAATCATTTCAAATGCTTTATCTGTTCTTGATTGCACTTGACTGGTGCAGATCCCGCCCATATGGCACTCCAGGCAGGCTAAAGCAAACGCTAAGAGTATTCTAAAGATTTCAAATTGTAATTGAACCCAGGTGTGTTATACAGTAACTAATGCCAGCAGGCCCTTGGTCAGGTGCTTGGGTACTAGAAAAAACACTGCCTTGGAAGTTGATTTGGAAGGGATGGGGGACATAGGGGCAGTGTACCATACCCGCTGCTGTGAGGTCAGAACACACTTGGGGTCACAACACATAGCACGTCCATCTACGTCCAGAGAACCCCAGGCATGTGTCAGTTTACCCAGGGTCAGGTGCCCTGAGCGTGGTTTAAGAGGGGCTTGAAGGGCCCTGCAGCCGCCCGGCCAGCCACTCACCCACCCCACCCAAAGACCCAGCAAGTGTTGGGGGGGTGGGGGGAGGGGTAGCATTTGAACCTTCACTCACATCACTCACTCACTCAGCTGCCCCTACAGTACCAAGTGCTGCGAGGGCCGAGGGGCATCCTGCCAGTGCGCGCCCCTCTCCTTACGACCCTCAGTCAGTCCTTGGCAGGGTGACCACCACTGGACTGCCGGGCACTCACTCTCTCCCTCCCTCTCTAGCGCACTCTATCCCTGGGGTGTCTTGAAGTGGACAGAGAGAACAAAGATTACCAGGGACAGAGAAAGTGGGAGGGGTGACTTGGGGTTTCGATTAAAAAGCTATTACTGTTGGCCTTAGTCTTATAGTATGGGTATGTTTTATTGTTGTTTGAGACTCACCCCAAATGGTGCTTCCTGGTAGTAACATGTGCTTGGTGAAAGGGGAGGAAAGCTAAGTGGTAGTGACAGGGAGAGTACACAAGCAAACAGCAGGGAAAAACGCAGAGTAAGCACAGGCCAGATTACATACGGAGTGGTGGTTATGTTTCAGGCTTTAACGTTGGGTAAGCTAGGCTAAGAGATGGATTGAGATAGAGAGAGAGAGAGAGAGAGAGAGAGAGAGAGAGAGAGAGAGAGAGAGAGAGAGAGCGAGAGAGAGAGAGAGAGAGAGAGAGAGAGAGAGACCAAAATGAGATTCATAAGAATAGTAAGACAAGCTTCAATGCCCCCCAACCCCTCTTTTTACGCTGCTGCTACTCTCTGTTTATTATAATAAAATGCCATTTAGCAGACACTTTTATCCAAAGCAACTTACAGTCATGCATGCATACATTTTTGTGTATGGGTGGTCCCGGGGATCGAACCCACTACCCTGGCATTATAAGCACCGTGCTCTACCAGCTGAGCTACAGAGGACCACATTATCTATGCATAGTCTCTTTAACTCTACCTACATGTACATATTACCTCAATTACCTTAACTATCCGCACATTGACTCGGTACCGGTACCCCCTGTATATAGCCGCCATACTGTTATTTTACTGCTGCTCTTTAATAATTTGTTATTTTTCTATTTTTATTTTATTTTACTTATCTATTTTTTACTTAAGACATATTTTTCCTAAAACTGCATTCTTGGTTAAGGGCTTGTAAGTAAGCATTTCACTCTAAGGTCTACACCTGTAGTATTCGGCTCATGTGACAAATACAATTTGATTTGATTTGATTTGAAAGCAGTTATAACAAACTCTCCATAGGATTGTTTTCCATGCTATTACTTGACTCATATAAAACATTCAACGTATTTTCATGACATCACCTCCACACATACATGGGACTTTAAAGTAACACCGTACTTTGATTAATGATAGCTCAGGAGCCCAGGCAGAGCTCAAGACTGGATCAAAACACAATCAATAAAGCTAGTGGAGTGGACCGGATCTACTTGATCCATGTACACCAGCAGGTTTGTAATTCATTTTGACTGGTAAAGCCATGGGTTGTGTTATATGTTAGCATTTTTTGTATACTACTTTCAGCCACTCTAGTTGACTGATGTACCCATACCAGGTCAATGAAAACATCACGCTGGTGCGATTTTTAAAATCATTCCCCTCCTCCACTGAATAGGTGGCTTATTCCTATATAGTGCACTACGTTTGACCAGGGCCCAGGGCTTTTTACAGGGAATGAGGTGCCATTTCGGACCTACCATTAGACTTGTCATTGTGTCAGTTGCACTCTCATACACCAACATCATGACAACATTGTAGCCTAGTGCAACATGGCAACCCCCCCCTGCTTTGGAACTTTTTAAATAGGCCTGGGCTTTTAATTTTTAATTTAACAGTAACCCAGCAGGAGGTCTCAGATAGCTAGGCCTCAGAGAGCTGTAGCTGGGGCTTAATCTGAAGTGTTGAAAATAATACATGCTCAATACTCCATGGCCTCTTTAAACAGGCAGGCGAGGGCCTGGGTACCAGGACGGAAAACTCAAATAGTGCCATAATTATCATCATGGGGCAAATATATCTGCTACGCATTTATTCAGCTCTCTCTTTTACTCTCATTCTTCTTTTCTCCACCTCTCTCTCTCTCTCTCTCTCTCTCTCTCTCTCTCTCTCTCTCTCTCTCTCTCTCTCTCTCTCTCTCTCTCTCTCTCTCTCTCTCTCTCTCTCTCTCTCTCTCTCTCTTTCTCGCTCTCTCTCTGTGTCTCTCTCTCTGTGTCTCTCTCTCGCTCTCTATGTCTCTCTCTCTCTCTCTCTGTCTCTTTCTCTCTCTTTCTCTCTCTCTCTCTCTTTCTCTGTCTCTCTCTCTCTCTCCCTCTCTCTAACTCCTTGTTTGTTTACACAGAGATCCATTAAGAGATACATCTCCTTCTGATTTATCGACTAGTGCTAACCGCCACTTGTTGTCCTCTCTACAAGGAAGGATAGGAGGGATGCCAGTCACCTCTTAATGGGGGTCATTCTCTGCATTCAGGGCTTCCCGGGGCCCCACTGCCGTAAATCCCCCACACCCAGGATGCTTCCTGAAAGTGTCAGTGTCACCGTCTCCCGTTGCAGAGGTGACGTGATTTATGACCTCACACATGGTGCTAGCCGCTATCGGTTGCTGAGCGATGTGGTGACAGGGAGAGTACACAAGCAAACAGCAGGGAAAAACGCAGCGTAAGCACAGGCCAGATTACATACGGAGTGGTGGTTATGTTTCAGGCTTTAATGTTGGGTAAGCTAGGCTAAGAGATGGATTGAGATAGAGAGAGAGCGTGAGAGAGAGAGAGAGAGAGAGAGAGAAGAGAGAGAGAGAGAGAGAGAGAGAGAGAGAGAGAGAGAGAGAGAGAAGGAGAAGGAGAAGGAGAAGGAGAAAGAGGAGAGGGAGCCAAGTACAAGTCATGGTCAAATTCATAATCTAGGCGAAGAGATAGATTGCGATAGACAGAAAAAAAGAGAAAGACGAAGGAGAAGATAAGCCAAGTACAAGGCATGTCAAAGGAGTTGTGTTCACTCCTCTCTTTCCTCTAGGAGTAGATTCTAAGCAGATTGTGTTGTAGGTGGCAGTAATATTTCACAGCACTGAGGAGGCCCCAGTAAATGGCTCAGTAAAAGGTCATGAGGCACCATGGATGTGTCCCAAATGGCACCCTATTCCCGACATAATGCACTACTTTTGACCAGAGCCCTATTAGCTCTCGTCAAAAGGAGTGCACTTAACAGGGAATAGTGTTCCATTTGGGATGCAGGCCATGCCTTTCCTTTCCCTCTGACTCAGTGCCACTTTACTGGGCTCAGCTGGAAGCTTGGTACCATAGCACTGTGAGAGGGTGACACACACATAAATACACACACAAATCTACACACACACACCGGATTAGGTTCAGAGTGGGCAGATTAGGTTCAGAACTGGAACGAAAATGGTGTGTGTGTGGGTGAGTGTGTGTGTGTGTGTGTGTGAGGGTGAGTATGTGTGTTTGTAGGGCTTCTGCAAGGGTGACAGCTGGGATGAGGGTGTGTGTGTGTGTGTGTGTGTGTGTGTGTGTGTGTGTGTGGAGGAGGTGCAAACAGAGCAAGTGTCTCTTTATTTTAGTCACATGCATGTTTGAGTGTGTGTGCATGTGAGCAGTTATATATGACCTGCTGCTACTGTGTGTAGATAATTGAAAAGGCATTTTGTGGAAGCCTGCCAGTTCATATGTTCAGTGTGCTGAGGAGCCAACGGATGTCTGGTGCTATAACGAGTGATGACAACCACTGCAGAGTCACCTATAAGTGTTAAGGCTATAAAACACATGTTTGTGTGTTTCATGTGCGTTGACATGTCCACATACATTTGTCTGTTTATACCTTAACATGTTCTATGTGTGTGTGCTCATTAGCCAATGGCTGCCTGCTACAGGAATGAGTAATGACAGCCACTGTAGACCGGCTTCTAATTATTTAGGCTATTCATGTTTGCATGTTTACATCTCCACATACATGTGTCTGTTTATACCTTAACATGTTTTATGTGTGTGTGCTGAGCAGCCAATGGCTGCCTGGCTGGTGCAGTAACGAGCGATGGCAGCCGCTGCAGAGTGCTCAGGGCCGGGCGAGCAATGATGAGGTCATTCAACAGGCAGGATTAGGGGCCGTGACAACTGGTACAGCACTACGGCCAGTGCCAACTAACGCGGCCGGGACAGTTGTGTTGGTGCTAGCTGCCGACCAGCCCAGGCCTCGCTCCATCATGCCAACCTCACCCTGTGTTGTTTTTTCATTACTGGGCGGACAAGCGTTGGCTTTCCAGGCCCGCAGCGCCAACTCACAGTTGGCATTGGCTCTCGCCATTCTCGCTGTGGTCACATGCTAGACCACAGGACTGTGAGGACCACAGCTCCCTGGGGGAATCTAATCTAGGATCAGGTTACTCAGGAAAACACACACACTCGTTAACTAAATTATGAGAGGCTGGTTTGGGATTCCTTTGATAGGCGGTTGAGGCTTATTGAGGCGGACTAACACCATGTGAGAGAGAACTGTGTTGGTACCACATGCTTGAGCCACAGCCTGATGAAGAGGGACAATATGGACTGGTGGTGAAGGGTAAGAATAAGAGTGGGGGAACTCACAATTTGAGAGAGAGAGAGAGAGAGAGAGAGAGAGAGAGAGAGAGAGAGAGAGAGAGAGAGAGAGAGAGAGAGAGAGAGAGAGAGAGAGAGAGAGAGAGAGAGAGAGAGAGAGAGAAATGTGAAATATAAAATACTTGGTTTCTAAAAAAACACATTATACAACTTTATATATGGTAGAGGGCAAGGCACAGACCCAGTTGAAATATGTGATCAGCTACGATCTAGATTCTAGTTCAATATAAATCCTTTGAAATATTAAACATGAAATACTCTGTTTCTGTAAAACTTAATTACAGTATTTGCCATAGTTTTAAAACATGCCAAAAGTAATTCAATTATTTATTGCCTTTATTTATAATAATAATAATAATATGCCATTTAGCAGACGCTTTTATCCAAAGCGACTTACAGTCGTGCGTGCATACATTTTTTTTTTTGTGTATGGGTGGTCCCGGGGATCGAACCCACTACCTTGGCGTTACAAGCGCCGTGCTCTACCAGCTGAGCTACAGAGGACCATATGGTAAGTTGGTTAGTTATTACATATTGTAAGTTATTACATATTGAGCAACATATTGAGCATCTGTTGAATTAATCCATATTCAGGCTGCAGCAAGTGTGGCGTTAAATTAGGTGACTTCACTCTGGGTTAATTTCTCTGGGTTTTTGTGAAAACATTAATGAAAATGCATAAAACCAAACATCTCTGTGTTTGTGCCCAGTCATTTTTCAACGGATGCCGGCCATAAAACTAAAACCATTAGTTGGCCCGCCGGGACCAATTAGCCCAACATGGCTAAACAAACCGCGCTCCCGCTTTTACGACGTTCTCTTTTTCACCCCCCTCCGTCTCCCTCTTTCTCTCCATCTCACCGTCTCTCCCTCCACAGGGTTGGGCACCTAGCAGTTAGGTTTTAGAGTGTGGCCTAGGCCTTGTCTGGGTTGGTCATAATGAATGAACGCACGCACCACCCCTTCAGTCTTTGCCAGGGGCCTAACCATGTACCAGGGGTCTACTCGAGGGGCCAGATGTGGGTCTGAGAGCTATCAGGTTGGAACTAGATGTGTAGTGGAGGAGAGACAGACCACCAGGCTCATCCAGGCAGCCAACAAGGACTAAATAGGATTTGGTGAAAGCTTTACTTGTCTTATCCGCAATCCTATATAATATAGTCTATAATAAACTGAAAGTTTTGTAATATGTCTCAATTTAATCATTTAATCATACGTTTTACATTCCATAAAATGAGCGCAACTATACTCCTCTGCGACACATAGTCTGCACAGGAGGTTGGTGACACCTTAATTGGGGAGGACGAGCTCGTGGTAATGCCTGGAGCGGATAACATCCATGTGTTTGATGCCATTCCATTCACTCCATTCCAGCCATTATTATGAGCTGTCCTCCCCTCAGAAGCCTCCACTGGTAGGCTGTGTTTACACAGGCAGCCCAATTCTGATCTTATTTTTTTCACTAATTGGTCTTTTGACCAATCACATCAGATCTTTTCACATCAAATATGTTTCAGAGGGGATCTTTGGTCAAAATACCAATTAGTGAAGAAAAAAAATCAGAATTGGGCAGCATGTGTAAACGCAGCTATAGAAGTGGTCCTCTGTAGCTGTAGCTCAGCTGGTAGAGCACGGCGCTTGTAACGCCAAGGTAGTGGGTTCGATCCCCGGGACCACCCATACACAAAAAAAAAAAATGTATGCACGCATGACTGTAAGTCGCTTTGGATAAAAGCGTCTGCTAAATGGCATATTATATATTATATATATTATATCTAAAAGAGGATTCTCTGTCAACTGTACTGCCCACTAGGTGGCAGTATAACTACAGACTCACACTGCAGTGGGGAACAATAACACCTGCCTGCATATTTGGGGGACTTCAATAGAAGTCCACTGTCCATGTCAATACATTTCTCTAGAATTAACATACATCCCATTATCTGAAACAGTATCATCACTTTCCCATTCCACATAAAGCTCACAGATTGTGTCTTACTGAGGAGCATGTTGGATATGGCTCACTGCAGCGTTAGCACAGTTTCTGCTGGGAGTCATCCCTTAGCCAGGAATCCAAACTGATATACTCAGTTTCACTGTTCTATTCATTTTAGACAGTTAGACATTTTTGTCATTTAGCAGACGCTCTTATCCAGAATGACTTAGCGTTAGTGTATTAATCTTAAGGTACAGTAGTTAAGAGAGACAACCATATCTCACAGTCATAGCAAGCATCACTTTCAGTGTAGACTGCTGAGGGGAGGACAGCTCATAATAAGAGCTGGAATGGTACGAATGGAAGGACTCTCAGACCATGAGAAACAAGATTCTCTGGTCTGATGAAACCAAGATTGAACTCTTTGGCCTGAATGCCAAGTGTCACATCTGGATCCCTACGGTGAAGCATGGTGGTGACAGCATCATGCTATGGGGACGTTCTTCAGCGGCAGGGACTGGGAGACTAGTCAGGATCGAGGGAAAGATGAACGGAGCAAAATACAGAGAGTTCCTTGATGAAAACCTCCTCCAGAGCGCTCAGGACCTCAGACTGGAGCGAAGGTTCACCTTCCAACAGGACAATGACCCTAAGCACACATACAAGATAACGCAGGAGTGGCTTCAGGACAAGTCTCTGAATGTCCTTGAGTGGCCCAGCCAGAGCCCGGACTTGAACCCAATCAAACATCTCTGGAGAGACCTGAAAATAGCTGTGCAGCGACACTCCCCATCCAACCTGACAGAGCTTGAGAGGATCTGCAGAGAAGAATGGGAGAAACTCCCCAAGAAGACTCGAGGCTGTAATCGCTGCCAAAGGTGCTTCAACAAAGTACTGAGTAAAGGGTCTGAATACTTATGTAAAACTTATATTTCGGGTTTTATTTGTAATACATTTACAAAAATGTATAACAACCTATTTTTCCTTTGTCATTATGGGGTATTGTGTGTAGATTGATGAGGACATTTAAAAAAATCTATTTTAGAATAAGGCTGTAACGTAACAAAATGTGGAAAAAGTCAAGGGGTCTGAATGCTTTTCGAATGCACTGTATCTTCTCATGGATTGTTATTGTTCCCACTGTTCAAAAGTATAAATGATGGCTAATAGCGGACTGGTTTTAGAGATCTCCTACCAAAACATTACAGTACATTCACAGTCTCTTGCTACTGAGTTCATATTCAATATATCAATTACAGACTAAACAAAATACCTTTGATGTAGGCCCACTGACTGGAAGTCCCCTTAAATCCTAACTAGGACCAAATGGCAGTGTGTGTGTGTGTGTGTGTGTGTGTGTGTATGTGTGTGTGTGTGTGTGTGTGTGTGTATGTGTATGTGTGTATGTGTGTATGTGTGTGTGTGTGTGTGTGTGTGTGTGTGTGTGTGTGTGTGTGTGTGTGTGTGTGTGTGTGTGTGTGTATCGTTGGAGACGAGACTAAACCCAGAAGCCTGACCGTGGGGTTTCGGGACCACAATAAACAAACCCCATCGTTTTCCTGCCTGTGTTTTATATATATAAGACATACGGCCAATGGAACAGACAAACAGACAAACAAACAAATCAATGTTATAGAGGAGACTATAACGTGACTATAAAACAACTATAAAACAACGTCCCAGCAGCCCCTAGGGGATAATAGACTTGGAATTGTGATTATGTGGTCTGCCAGTGTCCACAATGTTTGCTTATGTCTCACACCACTGGCTCAGAGAAGAAGGGGAGGAGAAAGAGAGGAGAAAGACAGGATGAAAAAAGAGAGGAGGGAAAAAAAGTGGCGGGAAACTTGAGAGAGAGAGATGAGAGATGAGAGATGAGAAGAGGGTAGTTGAGAGGGAAGAGAGAAAGAGATGAGAGATGAGGAGAGGGTAGTTGAGAGGGAAGAGAGAGAGATGAGGGTAGATGAGAGGGAATAGAGAGATGAGAGATGAGGAGAGGGAGTTGAGAGGGAAGAGGAGATTGATGAGAGATGAGGAGATGGTAGTTGAGAGGGAAGAGAGAGAGAGATGAGAGATGAGGAGAGGGTAGTTGAGAGGGAAGAGAGAGAGAGAGATGAGGGTAGTTGAGAGGGAAGAGAGAGATGAGAGATGAGGAGAGGGGAGTTGAGAGGGAAGAGAGAGAGAGATGAGGGTAGTTGAGAGGGAAGAGAGAGAGAGATGAGGGTAGTTGAGAGAGAGAGAGATGAGAGATGAGGAGAGGGTAGTTGAGAGGGAAGAGAGAGAGAGAGATGATGGTAGTTGAGAGATGAGAGATGAGGAGAGGGGAGTTGAGAGAGAGATGAGGGTAGTTGAGAGGGAAGAGAGAGAGAGATGAGGGTAGTTGAGAGGGAAGAGAGAGATGAGAGATGAGGAAAGGGTAGTTGAGAGTGAAGAGAGAGAGAGATGAGGAGAGGATAATTGAGAGGGAAGAGAGAAAGAGATGAGGAGAGGGTAGTTGAGAGGGAAGAGAGAGAGAGATGAGGAGAGGGTAGTTGAGAGGGAAGAGAGAGAGAGATGAGGAGAGGGTAGTTGAGAGGGAAGAGAGAGAGAGAGATGAGGAGAGGGTAGTTGAGAGGGAAGAGAGAGAGAGATGAGGAGAGGGTAGTTGAGAGGGAAGAGAGGAAGAAAGAGACAGAAAAAAAAAAAAAAAAGTGATACTCAGAGAGAAATAGAAGGAGAGGGACAAAGTGAGAGTAGGGTTTCAGAGATGAGCCTGGAATTAATAATGGCATTTGTCTTTAGGAGGAGGAGAGGAATAAAATAGGAGAAGAGCGGCGCCTGAGGACAACAAACCGCATCCTTCCTTCCTGCAGCGCTGGGACAGGAAGAGGGCTGTCAGGGGAGGTCACTTGGCCACAGACGCTACTTCCTGCCCCGGGGGTTGCCATGGATCAGGGGCTAAGTACTTCCGGGTCGCGGGAGGTGCCACCACCTGTCTCTGGTTGTCTCCGACCACCCCCCCACCCCCTAGAGTGGATAACTTGACTTAACCCCCAACTACAGCCAAGTGGGAAATATATATATGAGGAAGAGGGGGAGAGGGGGAGTGAGGAGAGGGGGAATGGGTGCAGTGCCTGAGGGTGATGGGGAGAGGGGAAGGGAGGATGGTGATGGAAGGGGGAGGGTTACATCACTCTGTGTAATTTTCACCATCTGGAAGTCACGTGAATGGGGCACAGGGCAGAGAGGAAGAGGGAGAGGGAGAGGGAGAGGGAGGGGGAGAGGGAGAGAGGAAGAGGGAGAGGGAGAGGGAGAGGGAGGGGGAGAGGGAGAGAGAAAGAGAGAGAGAGAGAGAGAGAGAGAGAGAGAGAGAGAGAGAGAGAGAGAGAGAGAGAGAGAGAGAGAGAGAGAGAGAGAGAGAGAGAGAGAAAGAGAAAGAAAGAGAAAGAAAGAGAGCGATACTGTCAGACCTCATTGTCAGATTCATCACTGCTCCTCCTCCTCCTCCTCCTCCTATGCCTCCTCTAACTTCTATTGGAACATGGCTGTCAGATGGTATGTTGTAGGCCTTGCACTAAGCCACCGTCGCATGGCCATGGCGGTCATCTCATTTCTGTCACGGTTAACTAAGCCAGAACCCAGAAGCAGACCAGGACACGGAACGTGAGACAAAGGTGAGTGTTTATTTATAGAGGCCGAGTGAAGCTGAATAATCCAGGGAACAGAGCGGGTGGCGTGGATGGGTTGTTGAGGGTGCAGTGGTTGGTCCGGTACTGGCTCGGCAGCCGCCGACCATCAGGCAGAGGTTGGGTGAAGGTTCCGGGTGAGAGACTGCAGACAGAACAAAACGGAGGTGAGTACACAGCAAATCAACAAGGTGCAAAACAACAAAACTAACGCTAGAACTCAAAGGCTGATACGCTGACAAACATACTGTTCATGGCTAACGATCCGGCAGGAACTGGATGTTGGGCCAGAGCCTAAGAAGGGTGATGATCAGGACCAGGTGTGCAGATTGCTGATGGGATGCAGGTGCGGAAAACCAGAGCGCTCCCCGGAGCGTTCCCGAACCCCTCGGGAAACTGGAGAATACGAGCAGGAACACTAGTCACCAGACCGGACCCGACTCAGACCGCCGGGATCGTCACAGTACCCCCCTCCGACGAACGCCACCGGGCGGACTTCCCGGAGCGCCAGGATGGAGGCGGTAGAAGTCACTGATGAGGTCTGCGTCTAGGACCTGTCGCCGCGGAATCCAACTCCTCTCTTCAGGGCCATACCCCTCCCAGTCCACGAGATACTGGAAACCCCGGCCCCGCCGTCTGGAATCCATGATGCGACGCACCGTGTAGGCAGGACCACCTCCGATCATCCGAGGAGGAGGAGGAGGAGGCGGAGGAGGCAACAGAGGACTGAGGAAGACAGGCTTGAGGCAGGAGACATGAAAGGTGGGATGGACTCTGAGCGTCCTCGGTAGTTTGAGTCGAACTGCCACTGGATTGATCACCTTCTCCACCACAAACGGACCAATGAACTTCGGCAACAACTTCCTAGACTCAGTCCGTAACGGAAGATCCCGTGTGGCCAACCAAACCCTATCTCCGATGGTATAGGTGGGAGCGGGGAATCCGGCGACGATTCGCCTGGAGCTGATACCGGTCCGAAACTCTAAGGAGTGCCTTTCTGGCCCGATGCCAGGTCCGGTGGCAACGCCCGAATATGGGCCTGCACAGAAGGCACTGAGAGCTCCCTTCTCCTGAGAAGGAAACAGGGGAGGTTGATAGCCATACAGGCACTGGAAGGGAGACATCCCAGTGGCAGATGTAGGAAGAGTATTGTGGGCATACTCAACCCAAGGCAACTGAGAGGCCCAGGAGGTGGGGTTGGAAGAGACCAGACAGCGTAGCGTTGATTCCATCTTCTGGTTGGCTCTCTCCGCCTGACCATTGGATTGGGGGTGAAAACCAGATGTGAGACTGACCGTAGCTCCAATGGCCAAACAGAAGGACTTCCAGACAGCAGAGGTAAACTGAGGGCCACGGTCGGAAACGATATCACTGGGCAAACCGTGGACCCTGAAAACCTCCCTAACCAGGATCTCGGACGTCTCCGAGGCAGAGGGAAGCTTGGCAATTGGCACAAAGTGGGCGAACTTGCTGAATCTGTCCACGATAGTCAGAACGACCGTGTTCCCCTCAGAAGCGGGCAACCCCGTGACGAAGTCCAGGGCCAGATGCGACCATGGTCGCCGGGGAATAGGAAGGGGGTGAAGTAGTCCAGAGCTGGGCCGATTGGTACTCTTATTCTGCGCACACACTGGACAGGCAGCAACAAAACCCCGAGTATCCTCGGCCATGGCAGGCCACCAAAAACGTCTGCGAAGAAACGCCATAGTCCGAGCCACGCCAGGGTGACAAGCCATCTTGCTGGCGTGGGACCATTTGAGGACAGCAGGACGAACCGACTCAGGCACAAACAACCGACCGGGTGGACCGTTACCGGGACCGGGCTGAGTCCGAAGGGGCGCCAGCACCTCCTCCTCAATCTTCCACATAACTGCTCCCACGACGCAGTTCCGGGGGAGGATTGTCTCGGTCTTGGACCCACTCTCCTCCGTCTTGGAGAACATCCGGGACAAGGCGTCCGCCTTGCCGTTCTTAGATCCAGGTCGGAACGTCAGGGCAAACTTGAATCGTCCGAAAAACAACGCCCACCTGGCCTGACGGGAGTTGAGACGTTTAGCCGATTGCACGTAAGCAAGATTCTTGTGGTCCGTCCAGACCATAAACGGTTGCTCCGCCCCCTCCAACCAGTGGCGCCACTCCTCCAAGGCAAGTTTCACCGCGAGAAGCTCCCGGTTACCCACATCGTAATTCCTCTCCGCAGGCGAAAGGCGACGAGAGTAGTAGGCGCAGGGATGGAGTTTACTGTCCGTGGAGCATCGCTGCGACAGGATGGCGCCAACTCCCACATCAGACGCGTCCACTTCAACGACGAACTGACGGGCCGTGTCCGGTTGAGAGAGAATCGGTGCGTTGGTGAATCGCCTCTTCAAATCCAGAAACGCTCGATCCGCCTCCGGATTCCACTTGAAGGTCCTGATGCTGGAAGTCAAGGCAGTTAACGGAGCGACCACACGGCTGTAATCCCGGATGAATCTGCGGTAGAAATTCGCAAACCCCAAAAATCTCTGGAGCTGCAATCTCGTACCGGGCTGGGCCCATTCCAGAACCGCTCTAACCTTCTCCTGGTCCATCCTAATCTCTCCCCTGGAGATGATGTACCCGAGAAAGGATGTCGTGTGGGCGTGAAACTCGCACTTCTCGGCCTTCACAAACAGGCGATTCTCCAACAATCGCTGCAGAACCTGCCGGACATGCTGGACGTGGTCGGAAGGTTCCTTCGAGAAGATCAGAATGTCATCCAGGTAAACAAACACAAAGAGACCGATCATATCTCTCAGGACGTCGTTCACCATACTCTGGAATACCGCTGGAGCATTGGTCAGTCCAAACGGCATCACCTGATACTCGAAGTGACCCATCGGTGTATTGAAACCCGTCAACCACTCGTCCCCCTCTCTGATCCGGACCAGGTGATACGCATTGCGTAGGTCTAGCTTGGTGAACACCGTAGCACCCTGTAAGGAGTCGAAGGCAGAACTCATCAAGGGCAGGGGATACTTGTTCTTGACCGTGATGTCATTCAACCCCCGATAATCAATACACGGTCGAAGAGAGCCATCCTTCTTACCCACAAAGAAGAATCCTGCCCCCAGGGGTGATGACGAGGGACGAACGAGACCAGCAGCTAGGGACTCCTTGATGTAGGTCTCCAACGCCTCACGTTCAGGTCGGGAGATACTGTATAACCTTCCCTTGGGGTAGACAGCTCCAGGGACCAGGTTGATGGCACAATCATATGGTCGGTGGGGAGGGAGTGACAGAGCCTTCTGCTTACTGAAAACTTCCCCCAAATCGTGATATGTCTCGGGAACCAGGGACAAATCTGGGGGTTTAGCCTCAATCACCTGACTGGGAACCGAATGGGGGCAGGCAGTCTTGAGACAGTTAGCATGACAATCAAGGCTCCAACTCGTTACCTTGCCCGTCACCCAATCGAACGTGGGATTGTGTTCCTTCAGCCAGGGGTATCCAAGGACCAGAGGAACATGGGAAGACGGCAGAATGAAGAATGAAATCATCTCAGAATGATTCCCCGACAACCGCATCTTAACCGGTTCAGTCCTCATCGTGATACGTGCCAGACTACTGCCGTTCAGAGTGGTAGCTTCAATGGCTTCCGGCAATTGCTCCTTGGAAAGCCCCAGCTGTTCCACCAACTCGGCATCTAGAAAGCTACCATCGGCACCTGAATCGATAAAAGCGTTAATCGCTAAGCTCTGATTCCTATTCATAAGGGTAGCCGGGAAACGGGGTCTGACAGAGGTATTGAGAGGTCGAAACTGGCTCGCTAAAAGTCCTCCCAACTTTAGCGAGCCGCGCAGTTTGACGACCCGACTGGATCCTGAGAAGCTGATCGGTTGGACGGAACCCATTGCTTCTCCCTCCTTCGCTCTCGGACTCGATTATCCACCCGAATAGACAAAGCTACCAAGCTGTCCAGGTCACTAGGCTCCGGATAGGAGATCAACTCATCCTTGAGCTGCTCCGACAGACCCTGGTAAAAGGCCGCTTGCAGAGACTCCTCGTTCCACCCACTCTCCACAGCCAACGTCTTGAACTCGATCACGAAGTCGGCCACGCTGCGAGTTCCTTGGCGAAGCGAAAACAGGCGCCTAGCTGCGTCCCTCCCTCGGACGGAATGGTCGAAGAGCTTCCTCATCTCGGCCGTGAACCCCTGGTATGAAGCCATGCAGGGATCCTGTCGTTCCCAAACGGCTGAAGCCCACTCCAGCGCCCGACCACGCAGCAACTCAATCACAAAGGCTATCCTAGCCTTGTCTGTGGCATAAGAGTAGGGCTGTAGATCGAACACTAGTCCACACTGCATAAGGAAGGAACGGCATCTTCCCAGCTCTCCCTCATACTTATCCGGCGTCGGAACCTTGGGCTCACGGATGGACACAGCTTCAGAAGCGGCAGGCGAGATGGGTGAAACCGGTAGTGGATCCTCCACCGGACACTTGCGTTGGTTCTGGATCTCCGTCAGACCGGTAGAAAGGTTCCGAACTGACAACGCGATCTCCCGTAGTACCGTGCTATGATGGCCCAACATCTTCTCCTGCTGGGTAATAGCATGGCGAACAGAGTCCAGGTCCGCTGGGTTCATTACTGGCCGGATCGTTCTGTCACGGTTAACTAAGCCAGAACCCAGAAGCAGACCAGGACACGGAACGTGAGACAAAGGTGAGTGTTTATTTATAGAGGCCGAGTGAAGCTGAATAATCCAGGGAACAGAGCGGGTGGCGTGGATGGGTTGTTGAGGGTGCAGTGGTTGGTCCGGTACTGGCTCGGCAGCCGCCGACCATCAGGCAGAGGTTGGGTGAAGGTTCCGGGTGAGAGACTGCAGACAGAACAAAACGGAGGTGAGTACACAGCAAATCAACAAGGTGCAAAACAACAAAACTAACGCTAGAACTCAAAGGCTGATACGCTGACAAACATACTGTTCATGGCTAACGATCCGGCAGGAACTGGATGTTGGGCCAGAGCCTAAGAAGGGTGATGATCAGGACCAGGTGTGCAGATTGCTGATGGGATGCAGGTGCGGAAAACCAGAGCGCTCCCCGGAGCGTTCCCGAACCCTCGGGAAACTGGAGAATACGAGCAGGAACACTAGTCACCAGACCGGACCCGACTCAGACCGCCGGGATCGTCACAATTTCCCAGCAGTGGCCTTCGGGTTTGGTGTCTGCATGGAGAATTGCCACAGCGGGATAACTTGGATAGCTCAGAGATGAGCTTGGTTATTTACTGTATACACTCAGAAAAAAAGGTGCTATCTAGAACCTAAAAGGGTTTTCCTATGGGGACAGCCGAATAACCCTTTTGGAACCCTTTTTTCTAAGAGTGTAGACCACTATTTTCTCTCCTCAAGAGTGTGGGTTGGACTGGCCACATTTAGACAGAGTCAGTTAGTCAGAGATGGCAGCTCCTTAGCAGAAAATGGTAAAA
Source organism: Coregonus clupeaformis (assembly GCF_020615455.1). NCBI lineage: Eukaryota > Metazoa > Chordata > Actinopteri > Salmoniformes > Salmonidae > Coregonus > Coregonus clupeaformis. Next base: position 1,814,666 of record NC_059198.1, on the reverse strand, counting down.
ATGTCAGCTTTAGTGTAGAGGGGAGGTCGATTATCTGAAAGACAGTGGATAAGGGCCTTGAGGCATTGGAACATTCTGAGGTTGGGGAGAAGAAGAGGAATATTGTTAAAGTCTCTGTCTGCTTTGTGGACTAATAAACTTGGACGGTTACATATTGTTTTACAGTCCCAATACCACTTGCCATAAATTACAATACAAGAATAAATAAAAAGAAGCAATGGTATTTGACGATTCACTTGTATCAATGAATTGTTCTTCTTATCTGTGAATGGAATACCCGGTGGTGCACCTGAGGACTGGTGTGGTGAGGGTTAAAGAGGAGGTTCACACAGAGAGAGAGAGAGAGAGAGAGAGAGAGAGAGAGAGAGAGAGAGAGAGAGAGAGAGAGAGAGAGCGAGAGAGAGAGAGAGAGAGAGAGAGAGAGAGAGAGATAGAGAGAGAGAGAGAGAGAGAGAGAGAGAGAGAGAGAGAGAGAGAGAGAGAGAGAGAGAGAGAGAGAGAGAGAGAGAGAGAGAGAGAGAGAGAGAGAGAGAGAGAGAGAGAGAGAGAAAGAGAAAGAAAGAGAAAGAAAGAGAGCGATACTGTCAGACCTCATTGTCAGATTCATCACTGCTCCTCCTCCTCCTCCTCCTCCTATGCCTCCTCTAACTTCTATTGGAACATGGCTGTCAGATGGTATGTTGTAGGCCTTGCACTAAGCCACCGTCGCATGGCCATGGCGGTCATCTCATTTCCCAGCAGTGGCCTTCGGGTTTGGTGTCTGCATGGAGAATTGCCACAGCGGGATAACTTGGATAGCTCAGAGATGAGCTTGGTTATTTACTGTATACACTCAGAAAAAAAGGTGCTATCTAGAACCTAAAAGGGTTTTCCTATGGGGACAGCCGAATAACCCTTTTGGAACCCTTTTTTCTAAGAGTGTAGACCACTATTTTCTCTCCTCAAGAGTGTGGGTTGGACTGGCCACATTTAGACAGAGTCAGTTAGTCAGAGATGGCAGCTCCTTAGCAGAAAATGGTAAAAATGTCTGCTTTAGTGTAGAGGGGAGGTCGATTATCTGAAAGACAGTGGATAAGGGCCTTGAGGCATTGGAACATTCTGAGGTTGGGGAGAAGAAGAGGAATATTGTTAAAGTCTCTGTCTGCTTTGTGGACTAATAAACTTGGACGGTTACATATTGTTTTACAGTCCCAATACCACTTGCCATAAATTACAATACAATAATAAATAAAAAGAAGCAATGGTATTTGACGATTCACTTGTATCAATGAATTGTTCTTCTTATCTGTGAATGGAATACCCGGTGGTGCACCTGAGGACTGGTGTGGTGAGGGTTAAAGAGGAGGTTCACACAGAGAGAGAGAGAGAGAGAGAGAGAGAGAGAGAGAGAGAGAGAGAGAGAGAGAGAGAGAGAGAGAGAGAGAGAGAGAGAGAGAGAGAGAGAGAGAGAGAGAGAGAGAGAGAGAGAGAGAGAGAGAGAGAGAGAGATTGTCACGGATTTAGCCGAGGCTGCTCCTCGTCCTTGCTCGGGCAGGCTTCGGCTTCGGCGTTCGTCGTCCCCGGAGTACTAGCTGCCACCGATCTAGGTTTCAGCAATCATCTAGATTGGTCTGCTTTGTGTACACCTGTTTTTCATTAGTGTTGATGGTTTCCCTTTATAACCCCTGTCTGTCATTCGTTTGTTGTGTCTGATTGTTCTCCGTTTGGACTGTGTATTGTGATTATTGTTCCTCCCTGTTTTGGAGGTTTTGTTGTTTTGTACTTTTCATTACTTTTATTAGTAAAGTACATCTGCCAGTCTCTCGGTGTCCTGCGCTTGACTTCGTTCACCGCATACACGTTTATCCTGACAGAATCACACACCACACATGGAGTCAGCAGGAGTGGCGGTGCCAGCTGGATCAGTGGAGGAACGCGTTGAACAACAAGCGGCCATGATCCAGGCTCTCGGCACCGCCATGGAACGGGTGGTGAGCACTATGGAGCGATGGGAAAGAGGGGGTCTGCCTACACCTCCTCCTACGATACCACCACCATCGACATTACCAATCGCTTGTCCTCCGGGGTCCAGTGGGATTCGGCTCTCGCTCCCGAGGGCTTATGATGGCACAGCTGCCGGGTGTCAGGGTTTCCTGCTCCAGGTTGAACTCTACCTGGCAACCATCCACCCGGTGCCCTCGGGATACGAGAGCGTGTCCGCCCTCATCTCCTGTCTGTCCGGCAAGGCGCTGGAGTGGGCCAACGCCGAGTGGGGGGGAATAGACGCCGCTAATGTCAACTATGCAGAGTTCACCCGACGCTTCAGGGCAGTTTTCGATCATCCACCAGAGGGTAAGGCGGCAGGTGAGCGTCTATTCCACCTCAGGCAGGGGAGAAGGAGCGCACAGGAGTTCGCACTGGACTTCCGGACGCTGGCTGCCAATGCGGGATGGAATGAGAGGGCCCTCATCGACCACTACCGATGTAGCCTGAGGGAGGACGTGCGTCGGGAATTGGCCTGCAGGGACACCAACCTCAGCTTCGACCAACTGGTGGACATGTCTATTCGCCTGGATACCCTGTTGGCTACCCGCGGACGTCCGGATTCAGGGCCGTCCATTCCATCCCCCAGCACTTCCGAGCCGACCCCTATGGAGCTCGGAGGTGCTGGTGCTAGGGAGACCAGGAGAGTGGCCAGGAGGGAGGCCGTCCCCTGCACCAACTGTGGCCGCAGAGGACACACTGCTGGTCGGTGCTGGGGAGGGTCTCCTGGGATACGAGGCGGTAGGCAGCGCACTGATGAGTCATTCCAGGTGAGTAGGCACCCAACTCACCCAGAGCTCTCTGGTGCGCATATGTGTATTACTGTGATGTTTCCCGAGGTCTCTCCTCATTCCCAGCATGAGGCGCTAGTAGATTCAGGCGCAGCTGGGAATTTTATAGATCGCCAGTTCACCTATAAATTAGGGATTCCTATTGTACCCGTTGATGTGCCCTTCTCCATCCATGCCCTAGATAGCCGTCCTTTGGGGTCAGGATTGATTAGGGAAGTCACAGCACCTCTCAAGATGAAAACGCAGGAGGGCCATGAGGAGTTAATTAGTCTGTATTTGATGGATTCTCCTGCGTTTCCTGTGGTGTTGGGACTCCCCTGGTTAATGTCACATGACCCCAACATTTCATGGCAGCAGAGGGCTCTCAAGGGATGGTCTGATCAGTGTTTCGGGTGGTGTGTAGGTGTTTCCGTAGGGGCAACGACGGTGGAAAGTCCGAACCAAGTTCCCCCCATGCACATTCCACCTGAATATGCCAATTTGGCGCTCGCCTTCAGTAAAAAGAAGGCGACTCAATTACCACCTCATCGACAGGGGGATTGTGCGATAGACCTCCAGGTAGGCGCTGCGCTTCCTCGTAGTCATGTGTATCCTCTGTCTCAGGAGGAGACGGCGGCTATGGAGACATATGTCGCCGAATCTCTGGGACAGGGATACATACGGCCATCCACTTCCCCTGTGTCATCGAGTTTATTTTTTGTGAAGAAGAAGGATGGGGGTTTACGCCCGTGTATTGATTACCGTGGTCTCAATCAGATCACAATCAAGTACAGCTATCCTCTCCCTCTGATTGCTAGTATGACGGAGTCATTACACGGGGCACGATTCTTCACAAAATTGGACCTCAGGAGCGCGTACAACCTGGTGCGCATTAGGGAGGGAGATGAGTGGAAGACAGCATTTAGTACAACCTCGGGTCACTATGAGTACCTTGTCATGCCATACGGTTTAATGAATGCTCCTTCAGTATTCCAATCGTTTGTGGACAAGATTTTCCGGGACTTGCATGGACAGGGTGTAGTGGTGTATATTGATGACATTCTAATATACTCCGCTACACGCGCCGAGCATGTGTCCCTGGTGCGTCGGGTGCTTGGTAGACTATTGGAGCATGACCTGTATGTGAAGGCAGAGAAGTGTCTGTTCTTCCAGGAGTCCATCTCCTTCCTGGGGCATCGGTTGTCCGCATCAGGGGTGGAGATGGAGATTGACCGCGTTTCAGCCGTGCGTAATTGGCAGACTCCCACCACGGTGAAGGAAGTGCAGCGGTTTTTGGGTTTTGCCAATTACTACCGGAGGTTTATCCGGGGCTTTGGACAGGTAGCAGCTCCCATCACCTCCCTGCTAAAGGGGGTCCGGCGCGTCTGAAGGACCTGTTTACCTCGGCTCCGGTGCTGGCACATCCGGATCCCTCTTTGGCGTTCCAAGTTGAGGTGGATGTGTCCGAGGCTGGGATTGGTGCTGTACTATCTCAGCGCTCGGGTACGCCACCAAAACTCCGCCCCTGTGCCTTCTTCTCTAAGAAGCTCAGTCCGGCGGAGCGTAATTATGACATGGGGGACAGGGAGCTGTTGGCTGTAGTCCAAGCCCTGAAGGTGTGGAGACATTGGCTTGAGGGGGCTAACCACCCTTTTCTCATTTTGACTGACCATCGTAACCTGGAGTACATCCGGGCAGCGAGGAGGCTAAACCCTCGCCAGGCAAGGTGGGCCATGTTCTTTACCAGATTTGTATTTAAACTCACCTATAGACCAGGGTCACAGAACACTAAGGCGGACGCCCTGTCCCGACTGTATGACACAGAGGAGAGGTCCATTGAGCCCACTCCCATACTTCTGGAGTCTTGTCTGGTGGCCCCGGTGTTGTGGGAGGTTGATGCGGACATCGAGCGGGCGTTACGTACCGATCCTACTCCCCCACAATGTCCAGAGGATCGGAAGTACGTGCCGCTCGAGGTTCGTGATCGATTGATCTATTGGGCTCACACGTCACCCTCCTCTGGTCATCCTGGTATCGGTCGGACGGTGCATTGCCTTAGTGGGAAGTACTGGTGGCCCACTTTAGCTAAGGACGTGCTGGTTTATGTTTCCTCCTGCTCGGTGTGCGCCCAGTGTAAGGCGCCTAGACACCTGCCCAGAGGGAAATTGCAACCCCTACCCGTTCCACAACGGCCGTGGTCTCACCTATCGGTGAATTTTGTCACGGACCTTCCCCCCCTCCCAGGGGAACACTACGATCTTGGTCGTTGTGGATCGGTTTTTAAAGGCCTGCCGTCTCATTCCTATGCCAGGTCTCCCTACAGCCCTACAAACTGCTGACGCCCTGTTTACACACGTCTTCCGGCACTACGGGGTGCCTGAGGATATAGTGTCTGATCGGGGTCCCCAGTTCACCTCTAGAGTCTGGAAGGCGTTTATGGAACGTCTGGGGGTCTCGATTAGCCTTACCTCAGGTTTTCACCCTGAGAGTAATGAGCAGGTGGAAAGAGTTAACCAGGATGTGGGTAGGTTTCTGAGGTCCTATTGCCAGGACCGGCAGGGGGAGTGGTCGGTATATATCCCCTGGGCGGATATAGCTCAAAACTCACTCCGTCACTCCTCCACTAACCTTACGCCTTTTCAGTGTGTGCTGGGTTATCAGCCGGTTCTGGCACCTTGGCATCAGAGCCAGATCGAAGCCCCTGCGGTGGACGAGTGGTTTCGGCGCTCGGAGGAGACATGGAACGCTGCGCATATCCATCTGCAACGGGCCATCAGGTGGCAGAAGGCGAGCGCCAATCACCACCGTAGTGAGGCTCCGGTGTGTGCACCGGGAGATCGGGTCTGGCTCTCGACCCGAAACCTGCCCCTTCGCCTGCCCTTCCGGAAGCTGGGTCGGCGGTTTGTGGGGCCATTTAAAGTCCTGAGGAGATTGAACGAGGTATGCTATAGATTACAACTGCCAATTAATTACCGCATTAACCCCTCATTCCATGTGTCTCTCCTCAGGCCGGTGGTAGCTGGTCCAGTCCAGGAGAGTGAGGTACGAGAGGTTCCTCCGCCCCCATTGGACATCAAGGGGGCTCCGGCGTACTCAGTCCGTTCCATCTTGGATTCGAGGCGCCGGAATGGGGGGCCTGCAGTATCTCGTGGAGTGGGAGGGGTACGGTCCGGAGGAACGGTGCTGGGTCCCTAGGAGGGACATCCTAGACCCCTCCATGCTGAGGGATTTCCACCGGAGTCATCCGACTCGCCCTGCTCCGCGTGCTCCTGGCCGTCCCCTCCCGGCTGGAGCCGCGCGTCAAGGGGGGGTACTGTCACGGATTTAGCCGAGGCTGCTCCTCCTCCTTGCTCGGGCAGGCTTCGGCGTTAGTCGTCCCCGGAGTACTAGCTGCCACCGATCTAGGTTTCAGCAATCATCTAGATTGGTCTGCTTTGTGTACACCTATTTCCCATTAGTGTTGATGGTTTCCTTTTATAACCCCTGTCTGTCATTCGTTTGTTGTGTGTGATTGTTCTCCGTTTGTTTTCGGCAGGACTGTGTATTGCGATTATTGTTCCTCCCTGTTTTGGAGGTTTTGTTGTTTTGTACTTTTCATTACGTTTATTAGTAAAGTACATCTGCAAGTCTCTCGGTGTCCTGCGCTTGACTTCGTTCACAGCATAGACGTTTATCCTGACAGAGATTCCAATATTCCAATGGTTCCAATATTTGGAACCAAGGACTGATCACCCCAATCCACAAAAGTGGAGACAAATTTGACCCCAACAACTACCGTGGGATATGCGTCAACAGCAACCTTGGGAAAATCCTCTGCATTATCATTAACAGCAGACTAGTTCATTTCCTCAGTGAAAACAATGTACTGAGCAAATGTCAAATTGGCTTTTTACCAAATTACCGTACGACAGACCACGTATTCACCCTGCACACCCTAATTGACAAACAAACAAACCAAAACAAAAGCAAAGTCTTCTCATGCTTTGTTGATTTCAAAAAAGCTTTTGACCCAAGGAGGGCCTACAGCAGCACCTAGATCTTCTGCACAGATTCTGTCAGACCTGGGCCCTGACAGGAAATCACAGTAAGACAAAAGTAATGGTGTTCCAAAAAAGTTCCAGTTGCCAGGACCACAAATACAAGTTCCATCTAGACACCGTTGCCCTAGAACACACAAAAAACTATACATACCTCGGCCTAAACATCAGCGCCACAGGTAACTTCCACAAAGCTGTGAACGATCTGAGAGACAAGGCAAGAAGGGCCTTCTATGCCATCAAAAGGAACATAACATTTGACATACCAATTAGGATCTGGCTAAAAATACTTGAATCAGTTATAGAACCCATTGCCCTTTATGGTTGTGAGGTCTGGGGTCCACTCACCAACCAAGAATTCACAAAATGGGACAAACACCAAATTGAGACTCTGCATGCAGAATTCTGCAAAAACATCCTCCGTGTACATCGTAAAACACCAAATAATGCATGCAGAGCAGAATTAGGCCAATACCCGCTAATTATCAAAATCCAGAAAAGAGCCGTTAAATTCTATAACCACTTAAAAGGAAGCGATTCCCAAACCTTCCATAACAAAGCCATCACCTACAGAGAGATGAACTTGGAGACGAGTCCCCTAAGTAAGCTGGTCCTGGGGCTCTGTTCACAAACACAAACAGACCCCACACAGCCCCAGGACAACAACAACAACAACACAATTAGACCCAACCAAATCATGAGAAAACAAAAAGATAATTACTTGACACATTGGAAAGAACAAACAAAAAAACAGAGCAAACTAGAATGCTATTTGGCCCTAAACAGAGAGTACACAGTTGCAGAATACCTGACCACTGTGACTGACCCAAACTTAAGGAATGCTTTGACTATGTACAGACTCAGTGAACATAGCCTTGCTATTGAGAAAGGCCGCCGTAGGCAGACCTGGCTCTCAAGAGAAGACAGGCTATGTGCACACTGTCCACAAAATGAGGTGGAAACTGAGCTGCACTTCCTAACCTCCTGCCAAATGTATGACCATATTAGAGACACATATTTCCCTCAGATTACAGCGATCCACAAAGAATTCGAAAACAAACCCAATTTTGATAAACTCCCTTATCTGCTGGGTGAAAAACCACAGTGTGCCATCACAGCTGCAAGATTTGTGACCTGTTGCCACAAGAAAAGGGCAACCAGTGAAGAACAAACACCATTGTAAACACAACACATATTTATGTTTATTTATTTTCCCATTTGTACTTTAACTATTTGCACATTGTTACAACACTGTATATATACATAATATGACATTTGAAATGTCTTTATTCTTTTGGAACTTCTGAGTGTAATGTTTACTGTTAATATTTATTGTTTATTTCACTTTTGTTGAATATCTACTTCACTTGCTTTGGCAATGTTAACATACATTTCCCATGCCAATAAAGCCCTTAAATTGAAATTGAAATTGAATTGATTTGAGAGAGCGAGAGAGAGAGAGAGAGAGGGAGAGAGAGAGACGTAGACAGAATGTGAAGTGAAGTGCAGTGTGTGTTTGAGCGTGTGCCAAGAGGACCGGAGAGTGCTGGCAATTTCCTCGAGACGCGGAGCCCCACCGCATCTCCCCGGGGAATTTCAAATCAACTTCAGATGTTGCAGCAGAGAATCTGCCCTCTACTGAGACTCCTGGGGGTGGACAGGGAGAAGGGGGATCGGCAGAGAGGGGGAGGTATAGGAAAGTGGGGATCTGCACTCCTCCAGAGGGGTTGGAGAGGGAGAGACGGGAGAGGGGAGAGAAAGGGGGAGAGAGGGAGAGATGGGAGAGGGGGATTTAAAGAGGAAAAAGGGGATCTGCACTCCTCAAGACTACACACACAAGAGGGGTTAAGAGGGAGGGAGAGGATGGAAGGGGAGAGATGGGGAGGTACAGAGGAAAGGGAGGATTTCTGCAGTCTGATGTTTAACTCCTTAGGTGTCACTAGTGTCAACCCGAGGAGGTTTAACCTCCAGATGTTTAACATGTACAAGAGAGAAGAAGAAGAAGAAGAAGAAGAAGAAGAAGAAGAAGAAGAAGAAGAAGAAGAAGAAGAAGAAGAAGAAGAAGAAGAAGAAGAAGAAGAAGAAGAAGAAGAAGAAGAAGAAGAAGAAGAAGAAGAAGAAAATCTGGTAATTTGTTTGGTGATACATCCAAGGTCACAAGTTCAGATCCATAAAACACACAAATAACCCTGGGGAGCGTAATTATGGAACTTAACCTCTAAGTGTACTGAACCACTAAGCCTAGACGCCAGGGATCTATCTGAATCAGAATCACAGTCGTGGACAGGCAGTCCCACTTGCTGTTCATGATGGGCTGACACATGCAGAGAGATAGGGACGTACAGAAGGGCTGAGACACACACATATAGAGACACACACATGCATGCACACCCACGCACATCCACACACCCACACATCCACACACCCACGCACCCACACACCCACACATCCACACAACCACACATCCACACACCCACACATCCACACACCCACACATCCACACACCCACACACACCCACACACCCACACACCCACACATCCACATACCCACACATCCACATACCCACACATCCACACACCCAAACACCCACACACCCAAACACCCATACACCCACATATCCACAAACCCACACATATGCGATTCGATAGCACCATTTGCAATATTTAAAGCTAGCTGTGGAGTGAGCTAATGGCATGTTCTTACCTCTGGCACATTTGCATAAGTGAACATGCGGCTGTCTCTTATCTATACCCATAATGTACCTTCCAGTCCATATCTACTCAACCATTCAGGATCACTTTTGCATCGGCATAAGACACACTGGTTTTGCATCGGCATAACACTGACCAACTCTAGCATCATACTGTAAATACATTTGGTTAACTGTGTAAAACGATTAGATTAATATTCTGTAAATATCATATAGCTAAGGTTAATATACTTGGCTTATAAAATAATCAATTATTGTTTCTAGAACATGGTTTCTAGAATGTCTGTGTGTGTTAGGTAAGTTCTTGAAAATCACTTCCAGTTATCACTGAGGTGTAGAATCATAACCATTAGCATGGCAGCAGCCCCCTTTTACCACTCAATACATGTCTTTGTACAGGAGAAGTCAGGAGAAGTCATGAGAAGTCAGGAGAAGTCATGAGAAGTCAGGAGAAGTCAGGAGATGTCACGCCACACCTGAAGGAACTCAATGACTAGATGAACAAAGAGCATTTCCCATGTTTCAAAAAATAATGCTGTGTCGCTCTCAGCCCCACCCAGTCCCTATGCTACCCCACAGCCTACCTCCAGTCTACCCCCCAGCCTAGACACACTGTGAGCGCTCTTTCAGGGCCCCTGGACCCCACCTTACACCTCCCTGACACCCCACCTCAACACCCCACCCTGTTGAACCTGAGCGATACCCCACCAACCCCTGTATGTCAACAAAACCACAACATGTAAACAAACCCCTGGCAGTTAAGCAAACACCTCAGTGTGGTGTTTACACATTGTAATGATACCCACTGGCCACGCCCACTACCCAGCATGCATCTGGAGGGACCTGATTTCCATCACTGAAGACCTGAATGGGACACAGTGTTACGGAGAGAGTAGAGCTGTGGTCTAGAACTCAAGGCCTAGGTACCACGTCAGGGTAGCAAGCTGCTTTCTTGTGGCCCTCAGACTGAAATCAACCCCATGTAGATTGGGACCCTTGGAATACAGAAAAAGGTAGAACAAGGCCGGGAGGAGGGAGAGACAGAGAGAGAGAGAGAGAGAGAGAGAGAGAGAGAGAGAGAGAGAGAGAGAGAGAGAGAGAGAGAGAGAGAGAGAGAGAGAGAGAGAGAGAGAGAGACAGAGAGAGAGACAGAGCGAGCGAGCTGTCAAGGCCAACATTGACTGATATATTGACTGTTCACATTACCACACAGAAAGCATCCACACACTCCTTACTTCAGCCTCAGGCCCTCGGCCATAGGAGACTCCATGCACAGCATCTCCCCACGGATCTCAAAACCAACTTACAAAACCGCAACAGCACCTTAACTCCAGCTCGCGTCCACTTTTATTTTCATTTGGTAAGCAAGGTCTTAAGCTTCAAGAAAAATACTCAGACATACATCTGTGGTATGTGTGTGTGTGTGTGTGTGTGTAAGTGTGTGCCCTACCATGCCCAGACTTCTATACTCCTACAAGAGGAAGTATCAGTTTACTATGGGGTCTACCCCTCTCATTCTAACTCTGGAAAGTCAGACCAGTTAACACAGTGAAGGAGGGAAAATAAGAAAAAGAACCCTGCTATGTGTTTCCATTCCACCCCGGTAACACTGGGAGTCTCATATTGGGGATCGAATTTTATTAAATCAGCTGCCATGCAGTTTCCACAACACGAGCAGGTATACACACACACACTTGCACGCAAGCACGCACACACACACCAAACCGTTTAGTCAGTCACACACACACACACACACACACACACACACACACACACACAAACACACACACACACACACACACAGCAGACAAAGCAGTATTTGTATGGGCTGAGACATACTTACCTTTACCATTATTACACTCAACACATGGCGGAGCTAGGCTCTGATAGCTGTGTTGCTGCTACCTGGAAGGCTGTGTGTTAGTGTGACTAACTAAACGGTTAAGCTTCTGTCTGGTTAAATTGCTCTGCTGGCGAGCTGAGGCAGCAGACTCTGTCGATGCAGAAATGTTCTGACAATGGTTTTTACACTGTTACAACCACACCATAGGGACTTAATTCGGAAGGGACCAGTCCATTTAATCAAGTTTAAACAGGTGTGTGTGTGTGTGTGTGTGTGTGTGTACCTTAATGACGTTCTTGTGTGTGTATGCAGGGTTGAATAGTTTACATTGTAAACGTAATCCGTTACACTTACTAGTTACCTGGCCAACATTGTAATCAGTAACTTTTGGATTACACAATCTCAGTAACGTAATCTGATAACTTTCAGTTACTTTTAGATTACTTTCCCCGTAAGAGGCATTAGAAGATGGGAAAAATGAATATTACCTTCTACTTCAATACAGGTAATAATACGATTATGTTATATCTTTACATTAAAAACAAAAGTCTGTCACATTCCAATTAATTGAATACCCCTTGATCTTCAAAAATAGGACTTGGAAATATGGAAATTTAGATTAGCCTAATAGTTTTACCTGAGCATAACCCAAAAACTAAGGACCTAATAACCTACTCTGTTGTTTATGATTTTGTGTCATGGAGGACTGATTGGGCTTTTTGTTTCGAGTTGAAAAGTAAATGCTGCTCTCAGAATGGCATACTTTGAGCACTACCGAAAAGTGCTATTTGCTTGTGAAAAATGAATGCCATATGCTGCATTTGTTATAGGCCTATTGTTTACATTTTTGTTGGTGACACTTTGATATCTTGATAATTTGCAGCTGTTTAAGTCTATCAAAAGTGTGTGAGTTTGAACATGTTAGGCTTATGGGCTTTTTTTTTTATCAGCAGGAATTCGATTGAGGAATAAAAGCCCCACTCGTGCAAGGTCTTCTTAAATTAAACTCGTTTTTGAAAGTATGCCACACAATACCATTGGGGTCCGAGTTAAACAGGGAGGAACTCAAACTTTTATTCCATTGGCTAGGATCCGCTCTATGCAGCTGTTGCAAGAGTGCATTTTTCACTGGCTGTCCACTGAGGCGTAAACTTTTCTTAAACAGAAGCAAACGGAACGAAATGGGGATGGACCTACCTGAATTTGTCCAATAGAAACTCTCCTTTTGCTCTCTTTGCTACCGTTTGGTTCTTAAACGGTAAACGGTTTCCGTAATGAATACACCACTGATCGCAAAAACAATGATTGATAGGCAGCTTCAACTTCTTTAATTCAACCATTATTGAGTTAAAATACACAGATATATTTGTGAACAGACATCCACAACAACCACAATCCGCAAGGCGCAAATAGCTAAATGAGAGAGCAGCAGTGTGCTTGACATCAATACGCTATATACCCTACATATCAATAATAAATTATATCCGTACACCACTGCTGTCGTCCTTACCTCCAAGCATGTATTCAAGTTGGATAATCTTTGGATGCCGACAGCAGTCGCACCATTGGAAGAAATAGCTTGGACTGTACCCTACAAAAGCCTATTCCTGCTCTTTTCCCACAATCTATCAGACACATTTTGAAGTGGTCTCTGGCTTGTGGTCAGACAAACTTAAATTTGTGCCTTTTTTCAATGCTGATTTGAATGTCATTGAGAAAACAGAACATTTTCAATTAATTTTTTCACAAACATTCTTTCTGAATTTAAAAGTAATACTAGAAGTAGCCGAATCATCAAATTTGTCAAAAGTATCTGTAATTACAGTTACATTTTTTTCCATTACTCCCAAACCCTGGGCGGAACATACTTAAATGTGAGCCTTTTTTCAATGCTGATTTGAATGTCATTGAGAAAACAACAGTGTCATACATTTCTTTTTGCGCAAACATCCTTTCTGAACATAAAAGTAATCCTACAAGTAATCATCTAGTTTTTCAAAAGTATCTCAAATTGGATTACAATATTTTTTGCTGGTAACGTATCGGGTTACAGTTACAGTTTCTTTGTAATCAGTTACATGTGCAAGTGCATGTGTTTGACATAAAGTCAAAAAGGAGAGTGAGAGAAAGCCCCCATACGCCAATGCAGTAATAAAGTGTTATCAATCACACTGAAAGATACAGTAATAAGGTGTTGTCAATCACGCTGAAATATACAGTAATAAGGTGTTGTCAATCACGCTGAAATATACAGTAATAAGGTGTTGTCAATCACGCTGAAATATACAGTAATAAGGTGTTGTCAATCACGCTGAAATATACAGTAATAAGGTGTTATCAATCACGCTGAAATATACAGTAATAAGGTGTTATCAATCACTCTGAAATATACAGTAATAAGGTGTTATCAATCACTCTGAAATATACAGTAATAAGGTGTTGTCAATCACGCTGAAATATACAGTAATAAGGTGTTATCAATCACTCTGAAATATACAGTAATAAGGTGTTATCAATCACTCTGAAATATACAGTAATAAGGTGTTATCAATCACGCTGAAATATACAGTAATAAGGTGTTATCAATCACGCTGAAATATACTGTAATAAGGTGTTGTCAATCACACTGAAATATACAGTAATAAAGTGTTATCAATCACGCTGAAAGATGCAGTAATACGGTGCTATCAATCACGCTGAAAGCCTGAGTAGATAAATAAAAGACAGATGTATTTGATTATTATTAGAGAGAGCCAGACTAGGGTTCTGTTATATACTGTAACATACCAAACAGCTGTAATAATGTAACCAATGAAGCTCTTCCACTACAGTAGAGGACAATTCAAATAGTACTTGATTAGGCTTGGCTCATTGTGCTACAGGTAGTGTGTGAGTGAGTGAGTGAGTGAGTGAGAGAGAGAGAGAGCGAGAGAGAGAGAGAGAGAGAGTGAGAGAGAGAGAGAGAGAGAGAGAAGATGAATAACTTCCAGACGTCACACATGGTGACAAGGAGAAGAGTGATGAAGTGGCTTTGGGATTTGGGGCATCTCAATACATCAAAAATGGAGAGATGGAGGGATGACAAACTGACAAAAGGCAGACTCTGGTGGCTAAGCTTTTTCACATTTCCCTCGTCACGTTCACACACTCCTTCTATAAAACAGGAGACCTGCCTGGGCGAGAAGGAAAGAACTGCTCTTACTTTGCAATCTCCATCCCCTCCTTCCCTTCAGACCTGGGTTCCGAAATTATTTGAAACTGTTCAAATAGTTTGTGCATTTCCTTTAGCCTGTCTGGAGTGCCAGATGGGCAGGGTTTGCACTTTTGGGACTATCCCATTGCGCCTGGAAATCTCAATCAAGCACAGCTAAAGTATTTAACATATTTCAAATACCAGTTGAATCCAGGTCTGTTCCCTTGTCATTCTGCTGTCTGTCTGCCAGCTCAACTGAACGGTGGATGGGATGGGATGGCGGCCATCTTGGCAGCATCTGTATTTTCCCTTACATACTTACTAAAGGCTGATTTTCCCTCGGCTCGGGTCACCAAAAACAAGGTGTGCTCGCTCTCTCACTCTCACTGGGGAGGCCCAGCGCAATCTGGGGCCAATTTGAGGATGGAATTGGGCATAACGGTTGCCAAACTGTAAAATAAAAATACTGTTCGCAATACACTGTCATGTCACAGACAGATATGATTATGATAATCTGTATTAATGTGACCGCAAGTACATAAAGATAGATTAAGACTAACCATTTTTGGCACATGTAGGCCTATGTACATTAGGCTGTGGAACAAGCTAGCATCTGGAGTTACCTACAGATAACAGTAATGTAATGATATGGTTTAAGTGGAAGACAATAGGAGAACAAATGGGTCTATGTCTGCTCATCATGCTGCTGTGGTGAAAGCCTTATCACATTTACCACCACAACAACATAAACAAGAGCAGTTGCCATGACCATATTTAAGTATATGTACACACTCAGACATGAACGCACATACGCAGGAAGGAAGTTCATGTGCCCTCAGGGAGACAGCAGCCCACTCCCCAGAGGCATGACAATAGGTCCCATTCTGTTTCATCCTCACCCTCCCCCTTGTCCTCCCGCGTCTCCCTGTCCTCCTCCCCCTGACCATGACTAATGACTAGAAAAGACACCAACACAACAACACCACAGAATCCATCAGAAACATTCCACAAAATAACAACTCATTCAGACATAACAAATATCGACAGTCCTACGTCATGATATTGAATTTCCTCCATTCCATAAACAGACAGACAGACATTGACGACTGAAATTCAGAGTGTCCTGAGGTGTACTGTTGCCTCTTGTTTTTCACACTTCACTTTCTCAGCCCAGAGTGATCTTTAAAGGGGCATATCACTCTAAAATCTAAGTTTGGCAGATGTTTTCAGATCTCAGAAGTAGCCTAATATTAAAGATTC
Source organism: Coregonus clupeaformis (assembly GCF_020615455.1). Taxonomy (NCBI): domain Eukaryota; kingdom Metazoa; phylum Chordata; class Actinopteri; order Salmoniformes; family Salmonidae; genus Coregonus; species Coregonus clupeaformis. The sequence continues at coordinate 1,798,830 of NC_059198.1, read as the reverse complement.
AGACCTCCAAAGTGGTCATCTGCTGAGATAAATCCATGTCCAGATTTACGGTGCTTATCTCTTCCATTCCATTTGAGGTTGAGGCCTACAGCTTGATCTACACAACCTATGGCGTAGGATGTGGACTCATCTTGACTTAGACTACCTTAAAAGGGACAATCTGTGATTATTACATAGATTTTTGGACTATTAAATGAATGATAGATACCCATTTATTCTGGAAGACTGTAACTTGTAAAAGCCTCATGAGTTAGTTCAACTGTCGTACTCCATCAAAACCCCAAATATAAGATGGTTTTACTCCATTGTTTGTAAACAATGTAATTGTAAACATACACTGTATAGCCTCAAAACATGGTTATAACAATCATTTGGATCTCATAGATGGTCAGTCTTTGCATCCATAGCTCTGTCTATGAATTTGAAAGTGATTACATTTCTCCAGCTCCATCCCCTTAGCTGTTGACCAAAACAGTGGCAGGGTGCCCACTTTGATGTTAACCAAACTGCAGATTGCCCCTCTAAGGTCTGAAAATATCTGACAAACGTTGGTTTTTGGAGTGTAATGTCCCTTTAACTGAAGACTAAGACTGTCCCAGGCATAGCTTATGGAAGCTCTTAGCCCTAGACGAAGCAGTGTGAAAAGCCCTATAGAAAAGGAAGATGGACAGAACTTTAAAATGTTCAATAGGAACCTGAGCTACAGAACAGAACACATTCCCATTTCCAAGAAATGCTCCTGTAATCCATGGGACTGCACTTGGCTGCTGGCTGTAGCCTAATGTACGTGCCAAAAACACATCTGTAACATTCGTCCCCATGAAACGGCTTTCGGCGATATGGCCATTAGCGTAAGCCAGGGCTGTAGAAACAGCCATGTCTCACTCTGGTAGAAAAACAACAGGATAGCAACATGAACAATTTATCATATCCTATTGCATTGCCTCAGTATACTACATATAGCATTAGATATATACTGGATACACTGAAGGAAATGGGACTCCATGACTTTAAGTTTATACTGTATAACAGTGTTCAGCTGGAGGGTTGGACAGTCAGGGGAGGGTGGTGTGAGGTTATAAGCCCAGCTGAGGGGGATGTGTGTGGGGTGAGGGGACCAGAGCAGAAGCCACGGCTGGAGCTCACAGATGCGGAGGCACTGACGGATGTGTCAGCGACAGATGCATGCTTGGCCCAGGCCTGAGCAGCTGTGTGTGTGTACGTGTGTGTGTGTGTGTGTGTGTTTGTGTGTACAAAAATGTATCATGGGGTGGGACAGGTCACCTGGGTATTGCAGTTATTTCCTCCATTATGATGTCACCACCTGTACACATGACTGGGACTTCAAATGGACATTAAACAGTAGCAGATAAGAATGGGACCCAAGCATGTAGCAGGTTTACATGGTGCAGAGGGACTGTAAGGTCTGAGGGTGTTGTTGTCAGGGGGCAGGTTTACATGGTGCAGAGGGACTGTAAGGTCTGAGGGTGTTGTTGTCAGGGGGCAGGTTTACATGGTGCAGAGGGACTGTAAGGTCTGAGGGTGTTGTTGTCAGTTGGCAGGTTTACAGGGTGTAAATGTAAGAGAGTATTAGTCTGTCCATTAGTGCTGAGCGATTAGTGCTTTTTTAGGTCAGTTCGGTTTCGGTTCGATTCCAAAAAAATTATCACGGTTTTCGATTTCGGTTTCGATTATTTGGGTTGAATGCTGTAACAACACAGAATAAAACAATTAATAAAAGTCCCATGACGGTAGTGACTGCCCAAATATACAGGGGTACCGGTACAGAGTCAATGTGCGTGGTACAGGTTAGTCGAGGTAATTTGTGAAGTGACTATGCATAGATAATAAACAGCGAGTAGCAGCAGTGTAAAAACAAAGGGGGGGTGGGGTCAATGTAAATAGTCCGGGTGGCCATTTGATTAATTGTTCAGCAGCCTTATGGCTTGGGGGTAGGCTGTTAAGGAGCCTTTTTGGACCTAGACTTGGCGCTCCGGTACCGCTTGCAGAGAGAACAGTCTATGACTTGGGTGACTGGAGTCTTAGACAATTTCTTGGGCCTTCCTCTGACACTTAATGATGGTGTTGGAGTCGTGTTTGGCCACGCAGTCTTGGGTGAACATGGAGTACAGGAGGGGACTAAGCACGCACCCCTGAGGGGCCCCAGTGTTGAGGATCAGCGTGGCAGATGTGTTGTTGCCTATCTTTACCACCTGGGGGAGGCCCATCAGGAAGTCCCCTCACGATCACGCATTCTTCTACCTCTTTTGCAGCAGACATAAAAGAAACACAGACTGGACAAGTAGATGCACAATGGATTATGGTCATTGTAGTTAATTACCATGTTTAATGCGCTAAACTTTGTAGAACATTGGCCTGTTGGAAACTACAACTCCCTACTACATCGCGCAGTTCAGGCTGGATCTGATTTATCTCTAGAGAAACTGTGCAATGTGTGCATTGAGCTCACAAAAAAAAGAAGAAAATAATTGAACCGACTTGGATCAATTAGTTGTTTTAAAAACGAAAAATACTTCAAATTTCGGTTAATGGCTCAGCACTACCGTCCATGTATGGTGGTAGGTAGATGATTCTCTCCCTTCCTGGTGCTAGCCGGTGCAGCTGGCTCCTAATTGGCCTGCACAGCTCAGCTGTCTGATTGCAAACAGACCCAGGTGTGTGTGAGTGTTTGACAGCAACCCTCCTTTCCAACCTCTCTCCCCTCCTCTCTCTCTCCCCTCCTCTCTCTCTCCCCTCCTCCCTCTCTCCCCTCCCTCTCTCCCCATCCCTCTCTCCCCTCTCTCCTTTCCAACCTCTCTCCCCTCTTCTCCCCTTCCTCCTCTCTCTCTCCCCTCCTCTCTCTCTCCCCTCCCCTCTCTCTCCCCTCCTCCCTCTCTCCCTCCCTCCCTCTCTCCCTCTCTCCCCTCCTCTCTCTCTCCCCTCCTCCCTCTCTCCCCTTCCTCTCTTCCTCTCTCTCTCCCCTCCTCTCTCTCTCCCCCCTCTCTTTCCTCCTCTCTCTCTCCCCTCCTCTCTCTCTCCCCTCCTCCCTCTCTCCCCTCCCTCTCTCCCCTCCTCTCTCTCTCCCCTCCTCTCTCTCTCCTCATCTCTCTCCCTCCCTCTCTCCCTCCCTCCCCTCCTCTCTCTCTCTCCCTCCTCCCTCTCTCCCCTCCCTCTCTCCCTTCCTCTCTCTCTCCCCTCCTCCCTCTGTTTAAGGAGAGCAGTGCCCAGCTCAGCATTGCTAACTGGAGTGCTAATGACTGTTAAACCCCTGTTCTGTAAACACACACACACATGCACGCACACACACACACACACACACACACACACATACACACGCAGACACACACACATACACACACACGCACACACACACACGCACAGCGCTAATGATTCCAGTTTGCTGGGCAGCCTGATGAAGGAAGTGGCTATTAGAGCTGTAGAGCTGGACAGCAGAGCCCATACTGACACTCCCCTATTGGCCCTGTCTCATTAGCCCCCTTCACAAAGACCTGTAGAAGCCCACAAGGTAGAGAGTCACAGTGGAATAGCCTGTGTTTCATAATGCCTTTAATGATCCTTCATAATATATGGAGGTGTGTGCGTGTGCGTGTGCGTGTGCGTGTATGTGCATGTGCGTGTATGTGTATGTATTTTACAACAGTGCTGGTTACAGAGAAACACAATTACATGTAATATCCCTTACTAGGTGTAGTAAAAAAAAAAAACGTTGTGGAGCTTGGAGACTTTTGGAGGCTTTTCCTATGTCAGACAGGAAACTAAGCTGGTTGGTTTTTACAGGGCAGGGGCACCCACAATGAATGACCTCAGTTGAAGTCTGTAGTAATGCATAAAGCAGGATTACACAAGCAAAGTGGGCTCATAAACACAGTGGTAACAAACTACACCTGAGTTTTCACCATGTCTGCCTTGCAGGGGCCTATGGAGCTACCTCACAGATGAACAATCCTATAGGATTCAGTTACACAGACAAAGACATGACTGCTACAGGGAAACATCAGTCAGTGGGTCTTCTCAAGCAATCTCACCGTATCGTTTTCAACAAACTAAAGAGATCTAAGTACAAGATAAGGAGGAAGATATGGAGAGAGACATAAAAAGAGAGAGAGAGAGAGAGAGAGAGAGAGAGAGAGAGAGAGAGAGAGAGAGAGAGAGAGAGAGAGAGAGAGAGAGAGAGAGAGAGAGAGAGAGAGAGAGAACGCTAGAGAGCAGGAATAAACAGGAGGAGGTAGGGAAGGAGGCCATGTGGTGGTGGGGCCCTGTGCTGTGCTGAGAGGTTCCCTTCATCCAACACAAATGTTTCCTTCCTTGGCCCCCCCCCAGGGTTAGGGTTAGGCCCCCCAGGGCCAATAAAACAAACAGTGTGTGGACTCCACAACACACTGCCTGAGCCCCCTGATAATCACCACAGCATCTTCAGGACATGTTCTGTTCTCTGCTCTCCTTTTTACCCTCCCTCCCTCCCTCCCCTGGAAACAATAAATATAAATACAGAGTAGAGAGACAGAAAAGAAAAAGCAAGTGAGAGAAGGATGAGTTTCCACTCGCTAAGAAAACATCATAGCAACACCTCTCTATCCCAGCATTCCTCTTTCTTTTTCTCTCCCTCTCCCTTTGTTACTCCCTCCCTCCATCTCTGGCCAGGTTCCCATTTCCTGCCATGTAGGCGTATGACTGGAACAAAGCAGTCCACTCCGCATCTCTATTTACCATGCCCATGTAACCCCAACTACAGCCCCATTCCCAGCCTCATCCTCAAGCCCCAACTACAGCCCCATTCCCAGCCTCCAGCCCCAGCCCCAACTACAGCCCCATTTCCAGCCTCATCCTCAAGCCCCAACTACAGCCCCATTCCCAGCCTCCAGCCCCAGCCCCAACTACAGCCCCATTCCCAGCCTCAGCCTCAAGCCCCAACTACAGCCCCATTCCCAGCCTCCAGCCCCAGCCCCAACTACAGCCCCATTCCCAGCCTCATCCTCAAGCCCCAACTACAGCCCCATTCCCAGCCTCATCCTCAAGCCCCAACTACAGCCCCATTCCCAGCCTCCAGCCCCATCCCCAGCTACAGCCCCATTCCCAGCCTCCAGCCCCAGCCCCAACTACAGCCCCATTCCCAGCCTCCAGCCCCAGCCCCAACTACAGCCCCATTCCCAGCCTCCAGCCCCAGCCCCAGCTTCAGCTTCCCAACCCCTGCCTCTGCCTCAGCTCTCCTTTGCCCAAGCCTCTACCCTCAGCCTCAGCCTCAGACCAAGCCCCAGCCCCAACCCCTATCCCCCTGTCCCCCACCCCAACCACAGCACTGTGAGATTAACAAGAACCTGACTCATTACTCTCGTGTCCAAACCAAGCACCATGCTCTACCAACTGAGCTACATCCCTGCCGGCCATTCCCTCCCCTACCCTGGACGACGCTGGGCCAATTGTGCGACGCCCCATGGGTCTCCCGGTCACGGCCGGCTACGACAGAGCCTAGATTCTAACCAGGATCTCTAGTGGCACAGCTAGCACTGCGATGCAGTGTCTAAACAAGGCAAATAGGTAACACTTTTGCAAGTAAACTTGCAGCTGGCGTCACCTTGCAAGAGAGTTTGTCACATTAAAGGGATAGTTCATTACAAAATGACATATTAGTTTCCTTACCTTGCTGTCTTGCTTTGCCCATATACTGCTTACAGAGTAAGGAAACCAATACGTCAATTTATTATTTGGATGAACTATCCCTTTAATCCCTTAGAGTCGATTGACGCACCGGTGCGAATCGAATTTAAGTAACATAATAATAAAGTAACATCAAAATCCATCAGTTTAAGATAGAGATACCTGGATGCGTCTCAATCCACCACATCTTGCTATGTCGCACTTCCGCATCTGCGGTGAAAGGTGGCAGAGCTAGAGCGGTGTTTGTCAGACCATGAGAAAATCCCGAAAATCGGTCTTCTCACGAAAACGTCTGTTGCGTCCGAACAGTTTGACCTACAAACTATTATGACCCCTCTATGGAAAGGGGAGACCTTCACGAACACGACCCTCACAAGTGTCACGGGACTCGTCTGAAGCTAACCGAATCGGTAAAAAATTTTTTATGGAAGTATGAAGATAGTTTTGTACTTAACCAAACAACAGGGTTAAATATGTGTAAAAAATAAAAAAGCATATTTACTGACCTTTCTTCTATCTCTTAGATATAGGACAGACACTTTAAAATCCGGTTTCTTATGATATATTTTTTGACTTTTTTTGTTGTTGCCATTTATACATGTTGTTGAATGTGTTTCTTAGGGCTATAGTAGTAAAGGTCAATTTTTCATCAAAATTTGTTTTAAATCTTAAAACAATTCCATATGTCAGCTTAGAACCCCCCCTGCAGCATTTTGAGTGAAACAAATATACTGAACCCTTCAGAATGAACTAGAAGAGGTATACAGTTTCTGAATCAAAGTTTGTGTGTTTACCTCAGCTATCTAAAAGGTGGTGTTTTTTAATGGTAGTGGAAAATGTTTAAATGGTTAGAGGCTATAACTGAAACTGAATGGAAGCTGAAGCAGGAAGAAAGTAGGATGGATAAGAAAGTGACATTTGGTCTCTTTGCTCTTATACATCAGGCCTGCAGCTGTTTAATAATAATAATAATAATAATAATAATAATAATAATAATAATAATAATAATAATTTATTACATTTCTATAGTGCTTTTCCTATAATCTCGAAGTGCTTCAAGCAATAAAACGAAATAAGCAATATATCATGACAAGGTCAACCAAAAGAGGTTTAGAAGAAAAGAGATGAGAAGATATGGAACTGAACACAGCCGGGTCATCACCAGGTCATCACCAAGTCACCACCAGGTCACCACCATGTCACCACCAGGTCACCACCAGGTCATCACCAGGTCATCAGCAGGTCACCACCAGGTCACCACCAGGTCATCATCAGGTCACCACCAGGTCACCACCAGGTCACCACCAGGTCACCACCAGGTCATCACCAGGTCATCAGCAGGTCACCACCAGGTCATCACCAGGTCATCAGCAGGTCACCAGCTTAACACCATCGAGGTGTAAGATAAGTAAGGGCGAACCGATATAAAGCCAGTGGCTTGAATGTGTCACAACTACAGTACCACTGAAGCAGAGACAAAGCGTGTGGAACCAGCGGACAGATAGCCTTGAACAGAATGGATTGGGTCACAATGCTGAGCATTCTACTGGCTGTTCATCAGAACCAACCATGCAGACAAAGAATCCAAAGTTATTAAAGAAGAAGGTGAAGCGTACTCTTTTTATCCCAGAGGTGCCGAATACTGTTTGATCTTCAGATCCTCAGCTGAAGAGAGCCTGCTGCTGTGGAACACTTCTAACCCTTCACCTGAGAAGTCCACATTGGATGCAGATTTAAGGGATCGACTAAAAGTAGAGTTGAATTTTAGAAGACTACGGATCTACAATCTTACTCAGTCAGAGTCAGGGCAGTGGTCCGGATTTAATACCAGTGAAAAACTGACCTCTCAGTCTGCCATACATTTACGTCATTTAGCAGACGCTCTTATCCAGAGCGACTTACAGTTAGTGAGTGCATACATTATTATTTTATTTTATTTTATCATACTGGCCCCCCATGGGAATCGAACCCACAACCCTGGCGTTGCAAACACCATGCTCTACCAACTGAGCTACATCCCTGCTGGCCATTCCCTCCCCTACCCTGGATGAATTGTGCGCCGCCTCATGGGTCTCCCGGTCGCGGCCGGCTACGACAGAGCCACTGCGCCACTCGGGAGACTACTATAAAGGACGGATAATCAGAGTTACAGTCTAGTCATTCAGGAAAGACCGAACTTCAGCGTGAAGGGGAACAGGGTCGTGACAACGTGACAGTCAAATGGCTTCAGATGGACAATGGCCATAATCCTTTCACGGAGGACTTGGGCATCTACAGTTGCCTGGTACGGGATGGACAGCATTGTGTTTACAGTGAGTCCGTACAGGTGAGAAATTGGACAAAGTACAGTACCAGTCAAAAGTTTGGACACACCTACCCATTCAAGGGATTTTCTTTATTTTTACTATTTTCTACATTGAAAAACAATAATGAAGACATCAAAACTATGAAATAACACATATGGAATCATGTAGTAACCAAAAAAGTGTTAAAAAAATTAAAGTATATTTTATATTTGAGATTCTTCAAATAGCCACCATTTGCCTTGATGACAGCTTTGCACACTCTTGGCATTCTCTCAACCAGCTTCACCTGGAATGCTTTTCCAACAGTCTTGAATGAGTTCCCACATATGCTGAGCACTTGTTGGCTGCTTTTCCTTCACTCTGCCGTCCGACTCATCCCAAACCATCTCAATTGGGTTGAGGTCGGGTGATTATGGAGGCCAGGTCATCTGATGCAGCACTCCATCACTCTTCTTCTTGGTAAAATAGCTCTTACACAGCCTGGAGGTGTGTTGGATCATTGTCCTGTTGAAAAATAAATGAAATGGGATGGCATATCGCTGCAGAATGCTGTCGGAGCCATGCTGGTTAAGTGTGCCTTGAATTCTAAATAAATCACAGACAGTGTCACCAGCAAAGCACCCCCACACCCTAACACCTCCTCCTCCATGCTTTACGGTGGGAAATACACATGCGGAGATCATCCGTTCACCCACACCACGTCTCACAAAGACACGGCGGTTTGAACCAAAAATCTCAAATTTGGACTCCAGACCAAAGGACACATTTCCACCAGTCTAATGTCCATTGCTCGTGTTTCTTGGCCCAAGCAGGTCTCTTCTTATTATTGGTGTCCTTTAGTAGTAGTTTCTTTGCAGCAATTCGACTATGAAGGCCTGATTCACACAGTCCCCTCTGAACAGTTGATGTTGAGATGTGTCTGTGACTTGAACTCTGTGAAGCATTTATTTGGGCTGCAATTTCTGAGGCTGGTAACTCTAATGAACTTATCCTCTGCAGCAGCGGTAACTCTGGGTCTTCCATTCCTGTGGTGGTCCTCATGAGAGCCAGTTTCATCATAGCGCTTGATGGTTTTTGCGACTGCACTTGAAGAAACTTTCAAAGATCTTGAAATGTTATGTATTTACTGACCTTCATGTCTTAAAGTAATGATGGACTGAATCTCAAATATAAAATATATTTGATTTGTTTAACACTTTTTTGGTTACTACATGATTCCATATGTGTTATTTCATAGTTTTGATGTCTTCACTATTATTCTACAATGTAAAAAAAAAATGTAATAAAGAAAAACCCTTGAATGAGTAGGTGGGTTCAAACTTTTGACTGGTACTGTATATTTAGCTCTCGGTGGGAGAGGAGGCTGTACTGCCCTAGATTCAAAATCTCTAAACCACGCTGAGTTGAGGTGACCCTCACTAACCAGGTGAAGCAGGTGTATGTGACAGATGGAGGAATATCAGGGAATTACTCTGATTACTCCCTGGTCATCCCATCACTTACACTGAACCACACAGGGTCTTGTGATTGTTATGAGGGCATGTTGAGATAAAAATCATATAAACTTTTAGTGTGCCCCAGGTCTGAGCTGCTCACACAGTTATTCTCAGAGGGAGAGGAGGTTGATGTAAGCTGTGACTCTGAGTTCACTGGGTCTGACAGGGTGGTCTGGTACAGACGGACGGCCCAAGTGGACAATGTTATTTGGGACTCATTTAATGGCCGTATGAAGTTCCGAATACCTGAGGTTTTGGTTGGGCGAATCAATGTGTCTCACCCTCACTCCTGTCTGGTCCTATCCAACCTCTCAATACAGGACAGTGGGGAGTACTGCTGTGCTGTCTTACAAGCTACATCATACCCTAAAGGTGTGTGTGTTTCAGTAACTAAGTCATTGTTGCTGGAGTAGGACCCCTTTGGCATCGACTCCACTTCCTACAGAGGGTGTTCTTCATTGATGGCCTGTGCTCTGCTGGGGATGGTCTGTGCTGTGATCACTGTGAACCTGAAGACCAGAAGAAGAGACCAGGCTTCCCTGAAGACCCGGAGGACTGCAGCCCAGACACAGGGACAGCGGAGCAGCAGAGAGGAAGAGGAGAGAGTGAAGAAGAGCGAAGAGAGTGGAGAGAGAGAGAAGAGAGTGAAGAGAGAGTAGAGAGTGAAGAGAGAGAGAAGAGAGTGAAGAGAGAGAGAGAAGAGAGTGAAGAGAGAGAGAAGAGAGTGAAGAGAGAGAGGAGAGAGTGTAGAGAGAGAGAAGAGAGTGAAGAGAGAGAAGAGAGTGAAGAGAGAGAGAAGAGAGTGAAGAGAGAGAGAGAAGAGAGTGTAGAGAGATAGAAGAGGGAATAAGTGAAGCAAATCTGTCCGTCTCTGCTCCCAGCTACATTCACCTGCCAACAGAGATTCTCTACATACTGTAGCATTTGTGTTGTATATTTTATATTGTCCAATTGGATTCCAAAACCACTTCTCCACACTCTATCGAGAACCTAAAAGGTTTTTGTGGCTGTCCCCATAGGAGAACCCTTTGGAGAAACCTTTTTAGTTCCAGGTAGAACCCTTTTGGTTCCAGGTAGAACCCTTTTGGGTTCCATGTAGAACCATTTTCACAGAGGGTTCTACCTGGAACCAAAAGGTGTTCTACCTGGAACCAAAAAGGGTTATCCTATGGGGCCAGCCGAAGAACCCTTTTGGAACCATTTTTTCTAAGAGTGCAGGGCTCTGAAAGTGAAGCCCAAGATAAGTAGTAGAGGTTGAGTGTATTTTAGTTGGTTTGTTTTATATGGTAGGAATCCATTTTGAATTCAGGCTGTGACAACAAAATGTGGAAAAAGTCAAAGGGTGCGAATACTTTTGGAAGGCACTGTATGTGGTATGATCAGAAAACATGTTTTTCTTGTGCATTTTCACATAAAGAAATCTAACTTTAAAAAATATTTATATTTTCATATATGATATAAAAACATTAATGAGTTACATACTAGAAATAACCAGTATATTCTGGTTCATTTTACTTTCCAATTGCGCTGATAATGGCTTCAACATGCTGATGAGACATTGGCTGTTTCATACAGTACATATCCTTATAATCTATGCAGCTTTCGCTCTCTTCTGGGAACCATCGCTACATCACTTTCTCACAAAGAGTTACTTTGATTATGACATTTGTACTGACGTAAATGTCAAATGAAATTTTAACGGCAGGTGAAAGGTAGAAGAGATTGGGAGTCAGAAGGGCAGTGGGTCGGATTCAAACCCATGCCTACTAAAGTAGCCTAGACTATACATTTGTGTCGGGGTCAACAGCACTAACCTCTAGTCCACACAGGCCACAGGACAAACAAAGTTAATACACAGAGATATCTGTATGATACATTTGCATGACCACAATCAAGGGAAAGTGGATATGAAGAATAACCTTTAACCTTCCAAGGGGATACAGAAGAATAACCTTTGACCATCCAAGGGGATACAGAAGAATAACCTTTGACCTTCAAAGGGGATACAGAAGAATAACCTTTGACCTTCCAAGGGGATACAGAATACTAACCTTAGACCGTCCAAGGGAATACAGAAGAATAACCTTTGATCTCCAAAGGGGATACAAAATAATAACCTTCCAAGGGATACAGAACAATGACCTTTGACCTTCCAAGAGGATAAAGAAGACAAGCCAGTAAGTTCTATATCGTGGAGCTCCGCCCCATAGGGGAGCTCTGCTCCTATTGGTTTACCCACTGCCCTAAGGCAGCATCAGCCTGAGACAAAATGATGCACACACCTGCAGCCAATAGGAGTACAGGTGTCCCTATAAGAGGGGATGCCTCCCCTCAATCAGCCTCCCTTTATCTTCAGCGACTGGACTAGACTGAAGAAGCCAAGAAGACACGAAGAAAAGACTCAGGACGAAGAAAACGCAGTCGATTTTCCAGTTCATCGACGTCGTCCTAGAATGAGCACACCAGGAGATTTTCCACCCCCAAAAGCTCTTTTCAGAGCTCAATGCAGATGCTCCTCCATGGCGGCCGGTGACTCCCACGACTTATGTTTCGTGTGTTTAGGGTCCCAGCATGCCAAAGAGGGTGTCTGCAGTCCCCTAATTGCGCCTCCTGCGCCCTCCTTTCTGTAAAGGAGAGGAAGCAGCGTTGGGTGTTTTTTAGGGAGGATATCCCCCTAGAGGACGTGCTGTCGATATTAGCCTCTGCTTCAGAGGCGTCATCTGACGGCGCAGACTCAGGGGATGATAGGGACTTTGAGGAAGAGGCTGACATTCCAATGGAACAGTCAGACCCCGTCCCTCATACTTTCAAGCCCCCCTTTCCTTTGGTTAGCGAGAGGGCTGGTAGTTCCTATGGCGATGACGACACGGGCTCTGAGAAATCAGAAGCCCTGTCCTTCGCTGCAGCATCTCTGAGAGCGGATTTTCCGGGTCTCATAGAGAGAGCTGCTAGACGGTTGGAGATACCGCTGCCCCCTATTCCCTCCGCCCCGGAGGTGGATTTAATGGAGGGCGGCCCTTACTCCAGGCCAAGAAGAGCGGCAGAGCCATTGGCTCCTGCCATGCCTTCATTGGCCAAATACGTCGAGGGCTCATGGGAGGCACCTTTAGCGGCGCGTTCGCCGGCTAAAACGTACCTCCCATTCACTAGAGTGGAGGGAAGGTTCAAGGGCCAAAACAAGGGAATCCCCAGGTTAGAGAGCGCCATGGCAGCGTATCTCGTACCGGGTTCGAGTCCCTGGCCCTCTTCCAGAAAAGCCATGTTGCCATCTCAGAAGGACCGCCTCACAGCACAGCTGTTAGAGAAGTCCTTCAATTTGGGAGCCCAAGCTGTAGCAGCAGCTAACAACATTGCCCTCTTGGCAGCCGCTCTGTCCCGTTTAACCACGGGTAAGACAGAGCTGGAGCCAGAGGAGGTGGAGGAGGCGTCCAGGATTTCTGGCGCCATCCTACACCTAACACAGGCATCGGCCGTCTGCTCGGGGAGGTCCATGGCCACCTCGGTGGTCGCCGAGCGACACCTCTGGTTGTCTTTGACGACCATGAAGGAAGCAGACAGGACGTCCTTCTTGAACGCCCCCCTCTCTGACGACAGACTTTTCGGAGTCGCCGTCAAGGAGGCGACGGAGAGGTTTTCAAGACTGGACGAGGAGAAAAAGCAGTTGGCCAGACACCTGCCATTGGCAAGGAGGTTAGGCCCTGCGCCGTCACAAGGACCATCGACTTCCGCCCCCCAGAGTAGACAAGGGTCTACGGCGGCCCCGTTGCAGCCGGCAAGGGAGGTGGTGAAGACGCCGACCTGGGCCCCCAAGGGAGGCCACAAGAGGAGGCGCACATGACGGGACGCGGGGGAGCGGATGGAGGTCACGTCATCACTGAACGTGACCACTGTTCCCCCCCACCCTTCGGTTGAAGGGATGGGTGATGATGTTTATGCTGTTGTTGATGTGTTTAATAAAGAGTTGGCTCCACCTGACTTTGTCAAAAAAGAGCCCCTTTTCCATAATACGTCCGAGAGCGTTCAAATCTCACCCTCTCTCACCTACCACTCTAAACGCCGTTCAGCCCACCAAGGGTGCGTTGCTGAACAGGCAGTTAGAGTAGGTACACATAACACTTCAATAAGAAGTGCGTCACAGAGCAGACAGCAGTCTCTGTCAGATTCTGACATGATGACGCAGTCGCTATTTGGGGATGGCGCACTATCGCAGACTAAGGTCTCTGTTAGTGCGATTCAGACACATGCTGCGTTCACGGAGGGCCCGATTACCACGGTCACGAAGGTGCCCAGTGTATCGGCGCCCCCACTTCACTCTGAACGCGCCAATACTCACCACACTGAGTGTAGTTCAGCCCACCAGAGGTGCAGAGCTGAACACACACAGGAGGTGAAAGGAGAAAAGATACAGAGACGCCGTCTTGGTATATCTCAAAGAGACCTCACATTACAGACTCCAAGGAGTGTTGTAGTGAGTGCCTCTCATAGCAGGCTACAGCCTCAGTCAGTTGACATGAGGACACAGCTACTGTTTGGGGATGGCGCACTATCGCAGACTAGGGTCTCGGTTAGTGCGATTCAGACCCACGCTGCGTTCACGGAGGGCCGGATTACGAAGGTTACGGGAATAACTGACGTATCTGAGCCCCCACTTCTCACAGAACGTGCTAATACTCACACTGAGCGTGATTCAACCCACCAGAGGTGCAGAGTTGAACACACACAGAAAGTGAAGGCTAAGAAGGTATCAAGGCGCCGCCTTGGGTTACCTCATAGAGACCTCATATTACAGACTCCTAGGAGTGTTGTAGTGAGTGGCTCTAATAGCGAATTGCAGGCATCTACGATGACGCAATCGCTTACTGGGGATGGTGCCCTGTCGCAGGCTGTGGCCTCGGTCAGTGCAATTCAGACCGTGTTGCGTTCACGGAGGGCAGGAATTCGATGGTTACGAGATTAACTGACGTTTCTGCCCCCCCTTTGGGTTCAGAACGCACCAATGTTTCCTCTCCCTTTCATGGGAGGCCCGCCTTGGGCTGTTCCACCTCCTCAGTGTCGAGGAACAGCGGCGGCAAGGGCCATAGAGGAATACAGGTCCTTCCTACTGAATGTACCACAGCTTCGCGCTCGGCCACTTTCTCTGCATTGCTGGCAGTGGCAGCGAAGCTGACCTTCTCACGCTGGCTAGAACAGACGTTGCAGAAGGGTTATGCTCTCCAATTCCATCGGACCCCACCCCCATTCAGGGGAGTGGTGGAGACGGTGATGAAAACGCCCGAAAAAGTGGCCGCTCTGGTTTCAGAGATTACGGAACTTTTGGCGAAGGAGGCGGTCACAGTGGTTCCCCAGGAGCAAAGGAACAAGGGGCTATATTCCCCCTACTTCCTAGTGCCCAAAAAGACGGGGGGAATGAGGCCGATATTGGATTTACGCATTCTCAACGAGAGCGTAACCAAACAGCCCTTTCGAATGCTAACGACAAAACGTCTGCTGGAATGTGTCCAGAAGGGAGACTTTTGTACGAGCATAGACCTAAAGGACGCGTACTTTCATGTGCCGGTACAGCCGCGTCACAGGAAGTTTCTGCGATTCGCCTTTCAAGGGGTGGCGTACGAATACACGAGGATGCCATTTGGGTACGCCCTGGCACCTCGCACGTTTTCCAAGTGTGTGGAGGCGGCATTGGAACCGTTGTGTCGTCAGGGAATACGGCTATTAGCCTACCTAGACGACCTACTGGTTCTCGCCCCGTCAGCAGAGCTGGCGTTCACTCACTAAACACAGACGGTGATTCATCTCACACGTCTGGGGTTCGCTGTGAATTGGAAAAAGAGCGCCCCCTGGCCCAGTCATCAGATTGTCTACCTGGGGATACAGCTAGACACTGTAATGATGAGGGCTCGAATTTCGGACCCTCGAAGGGTAGCCCTGTTGCTAGCCCTGAGGAAGTGTCGTCCGAATCACACGGTGACGGCGCTGTCGATCATGTCACTCTTGGGTCTCATGTCGTCAGCCCACTCTGTGGTTCCGCTGGGACTCCTGCACATGCGCAGGATGCAGCGATGGTTCACCCAACTAAGACTAGACCCAGTGCGTCAACGTCATCGGTTGGTGGTGGTTCCCCTCTCGCTCAGTGCAGATCTGAACTATTGGAGAAACCCGCGCGTTCTCACGCACGGAGTCCCGATAGGCAAAGTGTCCTCCTACATCCCAGTGTTCACAGATGCGTCTCTGACGGGATGGGGAGGGACATGTCAGACCCAAGCGATAGGAGGTGTGTGGCCTCCTTCGAGTCGCCACATCAACCTCTTGGAGTTGGAAACGGTTCGACTGGTTCTGACCCACTTCGCCTCTACCCTGCGGGGTCGCGATGTGCTGGTCTGGTCAGACAACCGGACCACAGTAGCCCACATAAATCGCCAGGGAGGAGTCAGGTCTCCTGCTCTCCACAGGGCGGCAGAGGAATTGTGGCTGTGGGCTCACGAGCACCTTCGCTCATTGAGAGCAGCACACATTCCGGGCTACTTGAACGTAGGAGCAGACCTCATGTCAAGAGGGGGTCCTCGAGACGACGAGTGGTGTCTGCATCCGGACATTGTTCTCCAAATTTGGGAACAGTTTGGGAGAGCCGAGGTGGATCTATTCGCGTCACGCATGAACGCGCAATGTCCCCTATGGTTCTCTCTGAGGGAATAGGAAGAACCGCCACTGGGAAGAGACGCTTTTGCGCACCACCCGTGGCCGAGAGTTCTTCTGTATGCATTCCCTCCGCTGTCCTGCATTCTCCCACTGTTAGCCAGGGTGAGGTCAGGAGGGCTGTCAGTGATACTGGTAGGAGGGCTGTCAGTGATACTGGTAGCCCCCGATTGCCCAGGGGCTCCTTGGTTTGCGGAGATGAGTCAGATGTTGATTGCGCCACCTTGGCCAATTCCACATCGACGGGACGCGCTGTCTCAGGCGGGGGGCAAGATAGGGCAGTTGCCCATAATCGGCCAACCACTGAAGGCCTGGCTACTGAGAGGGACAGGCTAGAGCGCCGTGGGTTATCTGATGCGGTGATCAGGACCATACAGGGTTCACGTGCCAGTTCCACTTCTAAGATGTATGCCAGTAGATGGAACGTGTTTTCACGATGGTGTGTCACACAAGGTGTAGACCCCATGAGCTGTCAGGTTGAGAGTATTCTCTCTTTCCTACAGCTCATGTTTGATAAGCAGCGATCGCGCGCCACCATTAAGGTGTTTGCAGCGGCGATTTCAGCCCGAGTGGCGCAGTGTGGCGCAGTGGTCTAAGGCACTGCATCGCAGTGCTAGCTGTGCCACTAGAGATCCTGGTTTGAATCCAGGCTCTGCTGTAGCCGGCCGCAACCGGGAGACCAATGGGGTGGCGCACAATTGGCCCAGCGTCGTCCAGGGTAGGGGAGGGAATGGCCGGCAGGGAGGTAGCTCAGTTGGTAGAGCATGGCGTTTGCAACGCCAGGGTTGTGGGTTCGTTTCCCACGGGGGGCCAGTATAAAAAAAATTAAAAATAAGAATAATGTATGCACTAACTGTAAGTCGCTCTGGATAAGAGCGTCTGCTAAATGACGTAAATGTAAATGTAATGTAAATGGGTTTGGCAGAGACAATGTCTTTAGCCACCCTCTAGTGAAACGTTTCCTTTTAGGAACGCGGCGGCTTAGGCCAACACCTAGAGCCACGCTTCCTCAGTGGGATTTGGCTTTGGTACTCGAAGCGCTATGTAAGTCGCCGTTCGAGCCATTGAATCAAATACCCCTCAAGATGCTGTCTATGAAGACGGCACTGTTGCTCGCTTTGACTACGGCTAAGCGTGTTAGTGATTTGTGTGCTCTTTCGACGAGACCCAACTGCCTAGCCATTAATGGCGATCTGAGCAGAGCGGTGTTACGTCCTAACCCGGCATTTGTGCCGAAGGTTATTAGGAGTTCATATAGATCACAGACCGTGGAGCTGTGGGCTTTTTCTCCTCCTCCTCATAGAGAGAGGAGTGAGGAAAGGCTCCATCACCTTTGCCCGGTACGCGCCTTGGCGTGTTACGTCGAGCGCACAGCAGCGATTAGGTCATCGCCTCAGCTGTTTGTTTGTCACGGTGCGGCTGCACTAGGGAGACCACTTTCGAAACAGCGTCTGTCTCATTGGCTTTGTGAGGGCATTGAGACAGCTTACGAGGCAGTGGGTCGACAATTGCCTCAGGGTATCAGAGCTCACTCCACTCGTGGAGTAGCAGCTTCTACTGCCCTTTTCAGAGGAACAGGGGTAGAGGATATATGTAGAGCGGCGTCATGGTCAACACCGTCTCCATTTATCTGTTTCTATCTCTTGGATATGTCTTCTAACTCTTTGGCTCAGTCTGTACTCAGCGTGGCTGAAGGGAGACTTTGAGCTAAATGGAGAGGAATGCAGGACTGTAGAGACAGGGTCTCTATTAGGTCCGCTTCTGATAGAAGGACATATTTTTGGCATGACTCCTGACTGACAGGTTTCAGTACAGTAGAGGGCATGTATTGATCTGCCCACCAGTGATTCACTGGAGAGGGGCGGCATGATGAGGGATAATAGTAGTAACTTGGTTACGATGCTATTAGACCGGTCATGTTAATTTGACGGAATGTGACGTCATCTATCTGCTTGTTCAGATTAGTATGAATCATGTTCTGGGATCTGCCCACTAATCTCTGGGGTTCCATTGATTGAGTGAGGCGGCCTACCGTGTGCACAATGTAGAGTGACACTTTGTGTCATTCCATTAGTGGTCGGTAGTATTGTAACAGGATATGAGGTACCATCTATCTGCTAGTACAGATTAGTATGGCTTATATTCTGGTGATCTGCCCACTAGTCATTGGTGTTGCCATTGGACTAGGTGGGGTGGGTTTTTAACCGATGACGCAGTATATTGTGACACTTGTAAGGTGACAGTGGTTACAGTACTGCGGGAATTGGTTGCAGCCATTGCTAGGCCTGACCTTTTCATTTCGATGGGAAGTGTTGGGCTCGGCAGGGAGTACATTTTGGAGCGCTACGCTCCGCCTTAAACCAATAGGAGCAGAGCTCCCCTATGGGGCAGAGCTCCACGATATAGAACGATTAGTTACCGGAGTGTAACTCCAGTTCTATGAGTGGAGCGGAGCCCCATAGGACTTAAGGCCCTGCCGACCCTCTCTAGTCTCGCTGAAGATAAATATCTTGGGAGGCTGATTGAGGGGAGGCATCCCCTCTTATAGGGACACCTGTACTCCTATTGGCTGCAGGTGTGTGCATAATTTTGTCTCAGGCTGATGCTGCCTTAGGGCAGTGGGTAAACCAATAGGAGCAGAGCTCCCCTATGGGGCTCCTCTCCACTCATAGAACTGGAGTTACACTCCGGTAACTAATCGTTCAGGCAACATGGAGCAGCGACAGGATAGACATGTAAGGGCCAATATTCACACACACACACACACACACACACACACACAAAGGAGCCAATATTCCACTTCCTGTAATTAAGAAGGGGGCCTGCTGCATTCTGGGTTATTGGATTTATTTTGGCTCATTGTCCCTGGCATTGACCGATGGATAGTATAGAGGTGTGTGTGTGTGTGTGTGTGTGTGTGTGTGTGTGTGTGTGGGCACACTGCTATGACTAATTGCAGTGACTGTGATTAAATAATTGAACTGTATTTAACTGTATTAGTAGAATAGTATGTATAACGTCTGGGACCGGGAGTAGATGTACTAATGCTGGAGGAGATAAAGCTAGTGTTCCAAATAGCACAGTATTCCCCTATGGGCCCTGGTCAAAAAGTAGTGCAGTACATAGGGAATAGGGTGCCATTTGGGACTCTCACATATATCATTGAATAATTTGTGATTAAGTAGAAGGGAGGAAGGGGGTCAGTGAAAGCAAGGAAGCAAACCTCGGCACATTTCACAACAATTCCTTCCCATCATCTTCTCATTACTGCTTATCAATGAGAGCTTTCTCATTTCTCGGTATGGGCCCCTGGGCCGCTGACTAAAATGAGAGGACAGGAACGATGCGTTTCCAAGGGAAACCTGAGGGAGAAAGGTCACAGAGTAGGCAGGGAAGTCCCTTTGTGTGTGAGAGCTAGTGTGTGTGTGTGTGTTTGTGTCTGTGTGTGTGTGTGTGTGTGTGTGTGTATATGTACGCATCTGTGTGTGTGTGATCACCACTATTTATCCATCTCCATTAGAAATGGATCAGATGTTACTGAACATGAACAGTGAGTAGCAATTCATAACGGTAGATCCCTTTGTGTGTGAGAGCTAGGCTTTGAGGTCCAGATTTGAATTGGAGGTTTAAACAGGTTATTCAATATTTTACAAGAGAGACCTGTTCTGAAGATGAGAAAAGGGGCTTGGGGAAATTAGACGGTAAAGTAACCAAGACCCTATTACAGTATGTATAATAACCCCTAAACATGGGTCACCCATTCAACATGCGAGGCAACTATGAGGCTATAACCCAAAAACCCAGCATAAAAAGGGTGATGTTATGTCTTTCTGTGGTAATTTTTCAACAGGTTCTAAATGGCTACTATACTTTTTACATTTTGAGCTCATTTTGTGGTCATTTTCAAACCTCTTCAAACTACTCCTATAAAAATTAAAAACTGATGCAAAAACAAGTTTTATTTATTAGAAAAAGTTATATTCTATTATTTGGAATACAAATGAACAATGTTCTGTTAGTCAGTGTTTCCCCTTGTTGGACCACGGCGGCGGGCTCTCTTCTTAGTTGAACCACGTTGGGTCACCAACCCTGGAGCACTTTGAGCATCTTTACAGCTATCTGTCTCCCTCTCAGCTCCTTTCTCCTTGTGTCCATCTCCATGGAGCTCTAATGAAGCCATTAACTAAGGAATGAAAATAAACTTAGTCTCGTTAGGAAAACAAAACCATATTTTCATTCATGATCCTAGTTAAAATTAATGTATAACATTGTGGTGTTTTCTTACGTCTTTATAGTAACATTTATACGTAATATGTCAGTTTAGACGCTATATATAACTACAATGGGTAAATGTCTTTATATTAACCTATTTTAATGTTGTTCTTAAAGCCTTTCTCAGACCCCTCATCTCTCCTTCACATCACTGTACCTGCAGTAGTCCTCTGACACTGATCATGAGCAGCAGGTCCATGTCCTACAACCAACAGCATAGAGGCAGAAACAAACAGCCTGCAGCCTCTATCCTCCTCTCTTCTGCCACATTCATCACCTACACAATCTTCTTCCACACAAGATCCCTCACTCCCTCTCTATCTCCCTACTCCTGAGCTCAGCTACTCGGGTGCGAAGTGTTCTGAGGCTGGCAGTAGAATCACCGGTTATCTGGTGCAAAGCACTAGCATCTCTGTATTTCTGGGCAATGCTGTGTTTGGTGTGTGCGTGTGTGTGTGTGTGTGCGTGTGTGTGTATGTGTGTGTGGTATCACCACTGTATGTATTCATCTGCATTAGAAAAGGATCAGCTGGTACAGATCAGGAGTAGTAATTCATAATGCCAGATCATCATAACACAGAGTATGCTGTTCCTGATTGCTACACTAATTGTACTCTTTCACTGTCATCCAAAATAAAAGGCTTGAAATAAGTGTTCATGCTAATGTTAACAGTGTTAGCGATGATGATGATGATCACAGTGATGATGATAGTGATGATGATAATGGCAATGATGATAGTGATGGTGATGAAGATAGTGATGATGATGATAGTGATGATGATGATGATGATGATGACATAGTAAGGTGTATTTGATCATGTACACATTCGAAGCTAAAGCTGAGTTGCAGCATGCAGACTAAAAAATAAAGAAAATAATTAGTAACCCCATCCATAATGATAACCATGACAACCCTGGTAACCACTACCAGATAGAGGACGTCTCAATGGTCGAGCCTGAGGCCCAGCGGGCGGAAGTGAGGAGGATCATCTAGCAGAGCAGGACATGTGGCTGGGGTCAGGGGTCAGCTAGCTTCAACTGCTGCTCCCCTGCACTGCAGCACACAGGAAGTCAGAACACACACATCACACACGCGCACACACACACACAAACATTCACAGACACACACACACACACCACACGCCAAGAAACACTCACTGTCACTTTCCCGGCAACAAGACAACACTCCCCCAGCAACAGCCGTGTCCTCTGCACACTGATGACCCACAGCACTGGAACTCGTAAACACAGCCCACCCAGAGAGAGAGAGAGAGGGAGAGAGAGTGTGTGTGTGTGGGTGCGTGTGGTTCTGGGGTACAGTCTGCTGTTCTATGGCTAAGGATCATCTCCTGTGGCTTGACCTCCATGACCTTGGACTGGAAAAACATGCATACATACACCGTAGGCTAGCAGTCACACACCACGTGGGTTGGGGATATGAGTGGTGGCCTGTATTTATACTCTATCCTGAAACTGATATCAAAACATATGTTGAAGAACATTTCTAAGAGTCGAAATTAAGATAACAAAACATAACATAACAGAGGACATTACTTAATTCATCCCCCAATGAGGACATTTGATTCCACTGGTTTCTCCCAATATCGGCAGGAAAACAAAACATACGTTGAAGACCACAGTGTTCTATAAGTGTTGAAATACTACTGGTTTCTACCTGTTGCCAGAGGAAAAACAAAACAGTAAAGTATCTTAATTTCCCTTGCTGTAGCTGCAAGTCAAAGAGAAAGATTAAAGAAATACGTCAATAAACGTCAAAAACAACTGACTCGTATTTGACCGTACTCATCTTGCAGGTGTGAGTCGACAACAACATTTAGAGCAACCAACGGAAAGTTTGTCCGTTGTCATGGGATGTTTGTCCGTTGATCGTGTTAGTTATACTTCAGATGATATGCAAATAAGGCAGCTAGGCCAGGCAGGTAGAGAGGGAAATTATTAGTGTACCAGTAAACCTTACCCTCCTAGATACACTGTTTCCCAGTCCCAGTGATTCACCCCACATCACACCTGGGTTCAAATAGTACTTGTTTTCTTTCAAATACTTTTAAGGCAGATTTCCTGGACACAGACTAGGTTGAAGATGAAAAAGACAAGAGGATTCAAACCATATTTTGTTTGATGTTACTCTGAACTATTTGAATACTATTTGAACCCAGCTCTTCAGGGTACAGACTGGACCATGGCAGTGGATCTAGAGTGGTGATCTCACAGCATGGTCGTGTGCCAGAGGCCTGATCCTATCTGAGCTATGAGATGATTCATTTACATACAGCTGACTGGGAGGCTCTAGAGAGGTTGTTTCCCATGCCCAATGTTTGTGTTCTTTATAGGGCCCTGAGTTTTTTCATGACCATGCAGCATGCCCATGGAAAACTCTGGGTCCCACACAGCTAGCATGGTTCCCTTGGTATTCTGGGAGCTTTTGTTATAGGTTGCATGAAGGTTCTGTGAACATTTCACTCAAATTGTTCTGAGAATTTTAGTTCTAGGCTATACATAGCGCCCAGAGCAATTCTTGGTCATTTCACCTGGTCAGGAAAAACTCCAGTCCCCAGACTGTGTCCATTACTGCATTCACCAGCAATCTGAATATCTGAAGTGAAGACAACCGCCAGCCGTCGAGATTGAATAGCTGCATTTTGTGAATCCTCATAAGAATCACAAATGTTATTTTAGCTTATGAATATGTCCCTCAATGCCTCCTTTCAAACAAACCCAAATGCTCATCCAGAATTAGCTTGAAGAAGTCATAAAGGGACAGAGCACTGATTATTATCTGAGTTAAGTCTTAGATCTGAATGATGGCCTCAGCCAGCAGTGTTAAAGGAAAATAACGAAGACTGTTCTGTTCTGACACGCGGGCACGCACACACACACAGTTCCATTAACACACACACACACATTAACGACCACTACTCTCCTCTCCCAGTCTGGTGCAGAAAAAAAATCTGAATAAAGGTATATTATCCTCTGAAAAAGAAATCCTCTTATTTGCTCCATATGTGAACTTAGAGACATTAAATATTTGCTATGAAGCGTATTTTGTATTTTGATCCATTACCATGTTATCAGTGACCGTATAGTATTTTTAGACATGTATGTTGTGCCTAAAGAGATTATATTATATTTGAATTGATGTGCATCCCAAATATTGCACCCTATCCCCTTCATAGTGCACTACTTTTGTGTGTAGTGCACTATAAAGGGAATAGGGTGCCATATGGGCCGCAGGCTAATTGAGTGTGTGCTGCTGTAGGACCAGATGTGAGACACCTGTAGTGGGTTGTGAAGCCAGAGGATCCAGAAGGAGACAGGACAGTTAGTCTGTACAGGCCAGACCACAGATGGGCTGGATGACACAGGCCTGCCATTGTGCAAATCTCTCACACACATAAAGCAGACGCACGCACGCACGCACGCACACACACGAATGGCGTAAACATGTTTGTGCTGTACACGTTCAGTTTGAACTGGGCTGGTCATTCTGTCACGCTTCTGTACCCTGTGGAGGAACTATTTACATATTAATTTGCAAGGAAAATCTCCAGCCTTTTCTCTGTATGCCCTCCGCACACTAAAATGTTCTAACAACATGCTGAAGGTTCAGCCAAACATGAATTTACACCATTAAAAATAAGTGTGATTTACAAAATATATCCACTACTTTATGCAGCTTTCACTGATACAAAAGACAAAAAAATGCATCAGGACTACAGTGAAGTGATTCCAAATTGAAGACGGATAAATTCCTATTTCAGACAGATAAATTGGAAATCAAATGATAGTTTATTCCAACTGCTTACACACGTTTTCAAAACTACGTCTCCTTTTTTCAAAACTCTACACACAATTCCCAAAACTGCACACACAAAATGCTAAATGCCTCACATCTCCTTCAAAATGTAACATTGCATTCAAAATGCCATAAACACATGTCAGAATGAAGCATTTGCATCAAATGGCAAACATTTCTTTAATAATAATACATTTTTGGATATACCATGTAAACACTGTTGTTCTAAATCTAAAGCTCTTTGGTCTTTCATAGGCTTATATCTACATTTCAATACAATGTTCTACAGTGAAAGTAATCTGCTGAGAGGGATAACAAGTACACTGTAAACACCAATGCAATGTAGAAAGAGAAAATATTTATTAGGCCAAACATTACTGTTGTATACAGTAGCATACAACAAAACCATAAACATATGTAAACCAAAAGTATATTCTTTAGAATACAGTAAAGAACACAATTGTGTGTGTGGGGTCCTGGGGGGGCAGTCCAGGAATTGGTAGGGGGGGGGCAGTCACCAGTGCTAAGCTACGCTTCATCTCTTCTCCGGGCTGGGTCTGGCCACAATACTTCGTCCACATCACAAGATACGTTTTCTCTTGCCAAACATCGAGGGAAGTATCTCCTAGCATGGCGTATCCAACCTTGGACAGAGGCAACCTCTATGCCCCCACATGCGTCCTCCATTGCCTGGAGAAGCGACATGCGGGCATAGGGTTGGCGATCATACACTTTCCAGCGCCAGGCTGAGAATAATTCCTCTATGGGATTTAGAAAAGGTGAATATGGGGGTAGGTACAAAACTACAAATTGTGGATGGGTGGCAAACCAGTTTTGGACCAGAACAGCCCGGTGAAAACTAACATTGTCCCATATAACCACAAATCTAGCAGGCTCCTGATCTGGATCAGGGACAAGCATTGTGTAAATTGCATCCAGAAAAGTGCGCATATGGCCGGTGTTGTACGGACCCAGTGTGGCATTGTAATGCAGGACCCCGTTTTGAGTGATGGCAGCACACATAGTTATATTACCCCCATGCTGTCCAGGGACATTGGTAATTGCCCTCTGTCCTATTACATTTCTACCGCGGCGCCTGGTTTTGGTGAGGTTGAAGCCAACCTCATCCACATAAATTCATGGCGAATTACATGGACATCCATCTCCAATACTCTCTGTAACAGACAAAAGGATATACAGATGAGTAAATATGGTATGTCTGAAGTACTGGAAGTAGTGTTGTATACATACCTCTACAAAGTCATGTCGCAGATTCTTGACTCTGTCAGAGTTTCTCTCAAATGGTAAATTGTAAAGTTGTTTCATCGTCACTTGGTGCCATTGGAGGATGCGTTGTATGGTCGACAGGCTTACAGCATTGATGTTGTTAAATATGGTGTCATTATTCAAGATATGCTCTCTTATCTCTCAAATTCTAATTGCATTGTTGGCCAAAATCATATTTATAATTGCAGTCTCTTGTACATCTGTAAACAAGCGTCCTCGTCCTCCATGATGTCTTTGCCTTTCCACTCTGTACAGAATTCAAATACAGTATGTGTTCAGCATAGGAACTGTAAACAATGTACAAAAAAAATGTAGTACAGCATGATAACCAACCTCATTCATTCAATGCAGTGCAGTTGTCACGATCGTCGGATATAGAGGACCAAGGCGCAGCGTGGAAGGTGAACATACTTATTTATTAAATGATACACGAACAAAACAACAAATCGATACGTGACGTCCACAGGTGCAAAACACAAACCAACACGGAACAAGATCCCACAAACACTGTGGGAAAACCACCTGACTAAATATGGTTCCCAATCAGAGACAACCAGCAACAGCTGATACTCGTTGCCTCTGATTGAGAACCACTCGGGTCAACATAGATATACAAAAACTAGACTAGACACAACGAGCACAAAACATAAACTCTACACACCCTGGCTCAACTTAAAAGAGTCCCTAGAGCCAGGGCGTGACAGTACCCCCCCCTAAAGGCGCGGACTGCGACCGCGCCTAAACATCACCTAACAGGGGAGGGCTGGGTGGGCATTCCTCCTCGGAGGCGGTTCCGGCTCCGGGCTTGACCACCACCCTCTACTAACCCCCCCGTAGTGCCCATGGTCTGGTCTAGCCCCACTGGCTGGAGCTGGACTGGACTTCGGTGGAGCGGATTGCTCAGGGTCCGGTGTGGAGCAGCTGACCGGTACCTGACCAGGCACCGGTGAAACGGGCACGGGCTGGCGATGCGCACCACAGGTTTGGTGCGGGGAGCAGGAACAGGCCGGACCAGGCTGGCGACGCGCACCACTAGCTTGGTGCGGGGAGCAGGAACAGGCCGGGCCGGGCTGGCGATGCGCACCACAGGTTTGGTGCGGGGAGCAGGAACGGGCCGGGCCGGGCTGGCGACGCGCATCATTGGCTTGGTGCGGGGAGCAGGAACAGGCCGGGCCGGGCTGGCGACGCGCACCATAGGCTTGGTGCGGGGAGCAGGAACAGGCCGGGCCGGGCTGGCGACGCGCACCATAGGCTTGGTGCGAGTGGCAGGAACAGGCCGGGCCGGGCTGGCGACGCGCACCATAGGCTTGGCGCGATGGACAGGAACAGGCCGGACCGTACTGGGAACACACACCACTGGCCTTACACGGGGATCAGGAACGGGCCGGACCGGACTGGCAACACACTTCAGTACCTCTCGCCGTGCCTCTACATTTTCCTTCCTCTATACACCAATGGCTCCCCGTAACCCGGTGTCCTTCTCTCCTCGTCCACCAACTCGCCCCTTATCTGCCTCCAGTGGCCCCGTGTCCCTGCCATGTGCCCCCTAAAAATGTCTTGGGGTGCCCCTCGCCTGTCCGACGACTGCCCGGTTGGCGCCGCTTCTCCTCTCCTGCCTGGGCACGCTGCTTGGTCCTGGATTGGTGGGATCTTCTGTCACGATCGTCGGATATAGAGGACCAAGGCGCAGCGTGGAAGGTGAACATACTTATTTATTAAATGATACACAAACAAAACAACAAATCGATACGTGACGTCCACAGGTGCAAAACACAAACCAACACGGAACAAGATCCCACAAACACTGTGGGAAAACCACCTGACTAAATATGGTTCCCAATCAGAGACAACCAGCAACAGCTGATACTCGTTGCCTCTGATTGAGAACCACTCTGGCCAACATAGATATACAAAAACTAGACTAGACACAACGAGCACAAAACATAAACTCTACACACCCTGGCTCAACTTACAGTTTTTTCCAACTGCTTACACACAAAATCTTTTCATGTCACACGATTTTTGAAACTTCTCACTCAAAGTGCAAAACTACACACCAAATCTCCAAAACCATAAGCTATTTCTCAGCCTTTGACTCAGTTGTCAATTGCATAAAACACTTTTTTCAAAACACTACACACAATTCTCTACCTAAAACACAAAAATCTAACAGGAAGTGACTTGCTTTCCTTTTCCAAACACAACCAATCAAAATGCTACACTTATTCACCAGGTCAAACACACTCTCCTCGAATGTTCAAACACTAATTGCTTTACTGATCACTAACCAATCACTGCTTTACTGTAGTATAGGACTGTTTTGAACAATGGATGCCAACAATGGACAGAGCAAGAGGAGTAGGAGGGAGAGGCAGGGGACAACAACGAGGACAAATTCAAAGATGAAGAGTTGGAGGAGGAGGAGGAGGAGGAGGAAGAGGAAGAGGACGAGGGCAAAGAAGAGAAGGAAGGAGAGCCATCTCTGATGAGATTAGGGCAACACTTGTTGATCATGTGATCAACCACGGTTTGACCATGAGAGAGGCTGGACTGAGAGTCCAGCCCAACTTGAGTCGATTTACAGTGGCGTCCATAATTCGAACCTTCAGAAATGAGAACAGGTATGCAACTATCTAATGACTATTTTAGCATTAGAGTAATGTACTGTAAAATACGTATGACTGCATAGTATTGCATAAACATTTGTAACTCTAAGCCATCCATGTACTGCACTGCATTGAATGAATGAGGTTGGTTATCATGCTGTACTACATTTTTGTGTACATTGTTTACAGTTCCTATGCTGAACACATACTGTGTTTGAATTCTGTACAGAGTGGAAAGGCAAAGACATCATGGAGGACGAGGACGTTTGTTTACAGATGTACAAGAGACTGCAATTATAAATATGTTTTTGGCCAACAATGCAATTAGGATTTGAGAGATAAGAGAGCATATCTTGAATAATGACACCATATTTAACAACATCAATGCTGTAAGCCTGTCGACCATACAACGCATCCTCCAATGGCACCAAGTGACGATGAAAAAACTTTACAAGGTGCCATTTGAGAGAAACTCTGACAGAGTCAAGAATCTGCGACATTACTTTGTAGAGGTATGTATGCAACACTACTTCCAGTACTTCAGACATACCATATTTACTCATCTGTATATCCTTTTGTCTGTTACAGAGAGTATTGGAGATGGATGCCCATGTACATTTATTTATGTGGATGAGGTTGGCTTTAACCTCACCAAAACCAGGTGCCGCAGAATAAATGTAATAGGACAGAGGGCAATTACCAATGTCCCTGGACAGCGTGGGGGTAATATAACTATGTGTGCTGCCATCACTCAAAACGGGGTCCTCCATCACAATGCCACACTGGGTCCGTACAACACCGGCCATATCCTCACTTTTCTGGATGCAATTTACACAATGCTTGTCCCTGATCCATATCAGGAGCCTGCTAGATTTGTGGTTATATGGGACAATGTTAGTTTTCACCGGGCTGTTCTGGCCCAAAACTGGTTTGCCACCCATCCACAATTTGTAGTTTTGTACCTACCCCCATATTCACCTTTTCTAAATCCCATAGAGGAATTCTTTTCAGCCTGGCGCTGGAAAGTGTATGATTGCCAACCCTATGCCCGCGTGCCGCTTCTCCAGGCAATGGAGGACGCATGTGGGGACATAGAGGTTGCCTCTGTTCAAGGTTGGATACGCCATGCTAGGAGATACTTCCCTCGATGTTTGGCAAGAGAAAACGTATCTTGTGATGTGGACGAAGTATTGTGACCAGACCCAGCCCGGAGAAGAGATGAAGCGTAGCTTAGCACTGGTGACTGCCCCCCCCCCGCCTACCAATTCCTGGACTGCCCCCCCCCCCACGGACCCCACACACACTTTTGTGTTCTTTACTGTATTCTAAAGAATATACTTTTGGTTTACATATGTTTATGGTTTTGTTGTATGCTACTGTATACAACAGTAATGTTTGGCCTAATAAATATTTTCTGTTTCTACATTGCATTGGTGTTTACAGTGTACTTGTTACCCCTCTCAGCAGATTACTTTCACTGTAGAACATTGTATTGGAATGTATATATAAGCCTATGAAAGACCAAAGGGCTTTAGATTTAGAACAACAGTGTTTACATGGTATATCCAAAAATTTACTATTATGAAAGTAGTGTTTGCCATTTGATGCAAATGCTTCATTCTGACATGTGTTTATGGCATTTTGAATGAAGTGTTACATTTTGAAGGAGATGTGAGGCATTTAGCATTTTGTGTGTGCAGTTTTGGGAATTGTGTGTAGAGTTTTGAAAAAAGGAGACATAGTTTTGAAAACGTGTGTAAGCAGTTGGAAAAAACTGTAAAAGAGTCCCTAGAGCCAGGGCGTGACAGCAGTAAATGGATGGCTTAGAGTTACAAATGTTTATGCAATACTATGCAGTCATACGTATTTTACAGTACATTACTGTAATGCTAAAATAGTCATTAGATAGTTGCATACCTGTTCTCATTTCTGAAGGTTCGAATTATGGACACCACTGTGAGAGAGGCTGGACTCTCAGTCCAGCCTCTCTCATGGTCAAACCGTGGTTGATCACATGATCAACAAGTGTTGCCCTAATCTCATCAGAGATGGCTCTCCTTCCTTCTCTTCTTTGCCCTCGTCCTCTTCTTCCTCTTCCTCTTCCTCCTACTCCTCCTCTTCCAACTCTTCGTCTTTGAATTTGTCCTCGTTGTTGTCCCCTGTCTCTCCCTCCTACTCCTCTTGCTCTCTGTCCATTGTTGGCATCCATTGTTCAAAACAGGTAATCTGACCTTTGACCTATTTATAGGCCTATACTACAGTAAAGCAGTGATTGGTTAGTGATCAGTTAAGCAATTAGTGTTTGCACATGTGAGGAGTGTGTGTGTGACCTGGTGAATAAGTGTAGCATTTTGATTGGTTGTGTTTGGAAAAGGAAAGCAAGTCACTTCCTGTTAGATTTTTGTGTTTTAGGTAGAGAATTGTGTGTAGTGTTTTGAAAAAAGTGTTTTATGCAATTGACAACTGAGTCAAAGGCTGAGAAATAGCTTATGGTTTTAGAGATTTGATGTGTAGTTTTGCACTTTGAGTGAGAGGTTTCAAAAATCGTGTGACATGAAAAGATTTTGTGTGTAAGCAGTTGGAAAAAACTGTAACAGAAATAGATGGATGTCTTTCCTCTCAACTACTACCAGATAGAGACACAAAATATAACTGGAAATACAACTTGTGTGCCAATACATGTGATAGATCTTACGAATTGATCTAAACACAATGTGATGGTGTCAGAAGCTGATGTGGATGCGGTGTTGGAGTCAGGCGCAGGACACAAAAGCTTAGTCGAAAACGACTTTACAGTTTTTTCCAACTGCTTACACACGTTTTCAAAACTATGTCTCCTTTTTTCAAAACTCTACACACAATTCCCAAAACTGCACACACAAAATGCTAAATGCCTCACATCTCCTTCAAAATGTAACACTGCATTCAAAATGCCGTAAACACATGTCAGAATGAAGCATTTGCATCAAATGGCAAACACTTCTTTCATAATAGTACATTTTTGGATATACCATGTAAACACTGTTGTTCTAAATCTAAAGCTCTTTGGTCTTTCATAGGCTATATCTACATTTCAATACAATGTTCTACAGTGAAAGTAATCTGCTGAGAGGGGTAACAAGTACACTGTAAACACCAATGCAATGTAGAAACAGAAAATATTTATTAGGCCAAACATTACTGTTGTATACAGTAGCACACAACAAAACCATAAACATATGTAAACCAAAAGTATATTCTTTAGAATACAGTAAAGAACACAATTGTGTGTGGGGGTCCCGGGGGCAGTCCAGGAATTGGTAGGGGGTGGGCAGTCACCAGTGCTAAGCTACGCTTCATCTCTTCTCCGGGCTGGGTCTGGCCACAATACTTTGTCCACATCACAAGATACGTTTTCTCTTGCCAAACATCGAGGGAAGTATCTCCTAGCATGGCGTATCCAACCTTGGACAGAGGCAACCTCTATGTCCCCACATGCGTCCTCCATTGCCTGGAGAAGCGGCATGCGGGCATAGGGTTGGCAATCATACACTTTCCAGCGCCAGGCTGAGAAGAATTCCTCTATGGGATTTAGAAAAGGTGAATATGAGGGTAGGTACAAAACTACAAATTGTGGATGGGTGGCAAACCAGTTTTGGACCAGAACAGCCCGGTGAAAACTAACATTGTCCCATATAACCACAAATCCAGCAGGCTCCTGATCTGGATCAGGGACAAGCATTGTGTAAATTGCATCCAGAAAAGTGAGCCTATGGCCGGTCTTGTACGGACCCAGTGTGGCATTGTGATGGAGGACCCCGTTTTGAGTGATGGCAGCACACATAGTTATATTACCCCCACGCTGTCCAGGGACATTGGTAATTGCCCTCTGTCCTTTTACATTTCTTCAGCGGCGCCTGGTTTTGGTGAGGTTGAAGCCAACCTCATCCACATAAATAAATCTCCTTCCTTCTCTTCTTTGCCCTCGTCCTCTTCTTCCTCTTCCTCTTCCTCTTCATTTTCCTCTTCCTCCTCCTCCTCCTCTTCCAACACTTCGTCTTTGAATTTGTCCTCGTTGTTGTCCCCTGCCTCTCCCTCCTACTCCTCTTGCTCTCTGTCCATTGTTGGCATCCATTGTTCAAAACAGGTAATCTGACCTTTGACCTATTTATAGGCCTATACTACAGTAAAGCAGTGATTGGTTAGTGATCAGTTAAGCAATTAGTGTTTGCACATGTGAAGAGTGTGTGTGTGACCTGGTGAATAAGTGTAGCATTTTGAATGGTTGTGTTTGGAAAAGGAAAGCAAGTCACTTCCTGTTAGATTTTTGTGTTTTAGGTAGAGAATTGTGTGTAGTGTTTTGAAAAAAGTGTTTTATGCAATTGACAACTGAGTCAAAGGCTGAGAAATAGCTTATGGTTTTGGAGATTTGGTGTGTAGTTTTGCACTTTGAGTGAGAGGTTTCAAAAATCGTGTGACATGAAAAGATTTTGTGTGTAAGCAGTCGGAAAAAACTGTAATTGTCACAAAGACAAATACAAAATAACGGGCCTCAAAACACAGGAGGCGAGCGATTACGCAGACAGTGCGTAAAACACTAACAACTAGAAAACAATAACATACACCAGCGGACAGGCGGACAACAACACACAACTGCAAACAAAACCAAAGGAAACTTATAGGTGACATAATCAATACATAATAAGAAACAGGTGCACCAACAAGACAAAACCAAACAAACATAGAGAACATCAAGCGGTAGCAGCTAGTACTCGGGGACGGACGAACGCCGAAGCCTGCCCGAACAAGGAGGAGGAGCAGTCTTGGCGGAATTCGTGACAGTACCCCCTTGACGCGCGGCTCCAGCCGTGCGCCGACCCCGGCCTCGGGGACGGCCAGGAGGACGTGGAGCAGGGCGCGTAGGATGACTACGGTGGAACTCAGTCAGGAGGGATGGATCTAAAATGTCCCTCCTAGGCACCCAGCACCGTTCCTCCGGACCGTACCCCTCCCACTCCACGAGATATTGTAGACCCCCCATCCGACGTCTCGAATCCACGATGGACCGGACTGAGTACGCCGGCCAAGCTTCCGGCAGGGCAGGCGAAGGGGCAGGTTTCGAGTCGAGAGCCAGACTCGATCTCCAGGGGCGTATACTGGACCCTCACTGCGGTGGAGATCGGCGCTCGCCTTCTGCCCGCTGCAGATGTACGTGTGCAGCGTTCCACGTCTCCTCCGAGCGCCGAAACCACTCATCCACCGCAGGAGCCTCGATCTGGCTCTGATGCCATGGTGCCAGAACCGGCTGATACCCTAACACGCACTGAAAAGGGGTCAGGTTAGTAGAGGAGTGGCGAAGAGAGTTCTGAGCCATCTCTGCCCAGGGGATATACCCCGACCACTCCTCCGGCCGGCCCTGGCAATAGGATCTCAGAAACCTACCCACATTCTGGTTCACTCTCTCCACCTACCCATTACTCTCAGGGTGGTAACCCGAGGTAAGGCTAACCGAGACCCCCAAGCGTTCCATGAACGCCCTCCAGACTCTAGAGGTGAATTGGGGACCCCGATCAGACACTATATCCTCGGGAACCCCGTAGTGCCGGAAGACGTGGGTGAACAAAGCCTCAGCGGTCTGTAGGGGCAGTAGGGAGACCCGGCATTGGAATGAGACGACAGGCCTTAGAGAACCGATCCACAACGACCAGAAGAGTGGTATTCCCCTGAGAGGGGGGAAGGTCCGTGACAAAGTCCACCGAGGGGTGAGACCACGGCCGTTGTGGAACGGGCAGGGGTTGTAACTTCCCCCTGGGCAGGTGTCTAGGCGCCTTACACTGAGCGCACACCAAGCAGGAGGAGACATAAACCCTCACGTCCCTAGCCAAAGTTGGCCACCAGTACTTAACACTAAGGCAGTGCAATGTCCGGCCAATACCTGGATGTCCAGAGGAGGGTGACGTATGAGCCCAATAAATGAGACGATCACGGACCGCGTAATGATTCAGTCATACTCGCAATCAGAGGAAGAGGGTAACTGTATTTCACAGTGATCTGATTGAGACTACGGTAATCAATACACGGGCGCAACCCTCCATCCTTCTTCTTCACAAAAAAGAAACTCGAGGACGCAGGGGAAGTGGAGGGCCGTATGTATCCTTGTCTCAGGGACTCAGCTATGTATGTCTCCATAGCCGCTGTCTCCTCTTGAGACAGAGGATACACATGGCTCCGCGGGAGTGCCGCACCTGTCTGGAGGTTTATCGCACAAACAGTCTATGAGGTGGCAATCGCGTCGCCCTCGTCTTGCTGAACACGAGTGCCAAATCCTCATATTCAGGGGGAATGTGCATTGCGGGCACTTGGTTCGGACTCTCCACCGTGGTCGCCCCAACGGAAACACCTAAACATCGCCCAACACACTGGCCAGACCATTCCTTGAGAGCCCTCTGTTGCCACGAAATGGTGGGGTCATGGGTGATCAACCAAGGAAGCCCCAGCACCACGGGATACGCAGGAGAGTCAATTAGGTACAACTGAATAATCTCCTCATGACCCCCCTGCGTCTTCATCTTTAGTGGCGCTGTGACCTCCCTAATCAACCCAGATCCCAACGGGCGGCTATCTAGGGCATGGACAGGAAAGGATGCATCGACGGGCAGGAGGGGAATCCCTAACTTAGAACAACATTTCCGATCAATAAAATTCCCAGCTGTGCCTGAATCGACTAGCGCCTTATGCTGGGAATGAGATGCAACCTGAGGAAATACCACAGGTATACACAAGTGAACAACAGAGAGCTCTGGGTGAGTGGGGCGCCTACTCACCTGAAATGACTCCCCAGTGCGCGACCTGTTGCCCCGATTCCCTCGAGACCCTCCCCAGCACCTAGCCGCAGTGTGTCCTCCACGGCCCTCGGTTTCTCTCTCCTTCTCTCTCTAGCGCCAGCACCCCCGAGCTCCATAGGGCTCGGCTCAGAGGTGCTGGGGGATGGAATGGACGGCCCCAACTCGGGACGTCCGCGGGTGGCCAGCAGGGTATCCAGACGGATGGACATGTCCACTAGCTGGTCAAAGGACAGATTGGTGTCCCTGCAGGCCAGCTCTCGACGAACGTCCTCACGCAGGCTACACCGATAGTGGTCGACGAGGGCCCTCTCATTCCACCCCGCATCCGCCGCTAGAGTCCGGAAATCCAGGGGGAACTCCTGTGCGCTCCTCTTCCCCTGTCGGAGGTGGAACAGACGCTCCCCCGCCACTTTACCCTCAGGAGGGTGATCGAAAACAGCCCTGAAGCGGCGGGAGAACTCCGCGTAGCTGATGGTGGCGGCGTCTATTCCCCTCCATTCGGCGTTTGCCCACTCCAACGCCTTGCCGGAGAGACAGGAGATGAGGGCGGAAACGCTCTCGTAACCTGAGTGCGCCGGGTGTATGGTGGCCAGGTAGAGTTCCACCTGAAGGAGGAACCCCTGATACCCGGCTGCGGTGCCATCATACGCCCTCTGGAGGGAGAGCCGAATTCCACTGGATTCCGGAGCTGGTCTGGTGGGGCTGGCCGATGGTGGTGGTAATGTAGGAGGAGGTGTGGGCACGCCTCCCCTTTCCCATTGGCGCAGGGTGTTCATCACCTCCTGCATGGCGGAGCCGAGTTGCTGGATCCTGGCGTCCTGGCAGCTGACCCGATCCTCCAGCGACTCGGTCGCCGCCGCTGCTCCTGCTGACTCCATAGTATGGTGTGTTATTCTGTCAGAAGCTGATGTGGATGTGGTGTTGGAGTCAGGCGCAGGACACAGAAGCTTAGTCGAAAACTACTTTAATTGTCACAAAGACAAATACAAAATAACGGGCCTCAAAACACAGGAGGCGAGCGATTACGCAGACAGTGCGTAAAACACTAACAACTAGAAAACAATAACATACACCAGCGGACAGGCGGACAACAACACACAACTGCAAACAAAACCAAAGGAAACTTATAGGTGACATAATCAATACATAATACGAAACAGGTGCACCAACAAGACAAAACCAAACAAACATAGAGAACATCAAGCGGTAGCAGCTAGTACGAACGCCGAAGCCTGCCCGAACAAGGAGGAGGAGCAGTCTCGGCGGAATTCGTGACAGATGGGAACTGCTAGGAAGAAGCCTTGCAGCTACTCTGGCGAACAGCATCCCAAGCCACCTCATCTATAACTCAATTTATATCAATATCCAGAAGCGAAGAAAAAGGAAGCAATTTTCTTTCCCCTAGCTGATTGATGGATATATTTTCAGTGAGACCCCATATAATCACATTGACCTCCTAGGACCTGCTGGAAATGTAAAATGTCAAGGGACATGCAAGCTGTGTTTTCAAAACAGGGATCGGGGCGGTAACAAATTGGAGAGTGGGGTTTTAGGGAGTGGGGTTGGGAGCGAAGAAGAAAACGGTCTAGGGTGAAGTGGCTGCTGATCTGGGGTC
The DNA here is from genome assembly GCF_020615455.1 of Coregonus clupeaformis. NCBI lineage: Eukaryota > Metazoa > Chordata > Actinopteri > Salmoniformes > Salmonidae > Coregonus > Coregonus clupeaformis. The sequence goes on along the minus strand of NC_059198.1, from coordinate 1,762,241 downwards.
AGTTTGGCATTTCCCCCACTAATGGTTAGGGTTAGGATTGGGGAGGTCAAAGAAGAACAGAAAAGAAGACAAAATAAATATGACGAATAAAGAACTCTGAACTCTGACAGAGAGAGGATGAATGACTAAGGGTTAATACAGAAATGAAGAGGAGGATGAATGACTAAGGGTTAATACAGAATGGAAGAGGAGGATGAATGACTAAGGGTTAATACAGAATGGAAGAGGAGGATGAATGAATAAGGGTTAATACAGGATGGAAGAGGAGGATGAATGAATAAGGGTTAATACAGGATGGAAGAGGAGGATGAATGAATAGAGGTTAATACAGAATGGAAGAGGAGGATGAATGAATAGGGGTTAATACAGGATGGAAGAGGAGGATGAATGAATAAGGGTTAATACAGGATGGAAGAGGAGGGTGAATGAATAGGGGTTAATACAGGATGGAAGAGGAGGATGAATGAATAGGGGTTAATACAGAATGGAAGAGGAGGATGAATGAATAGGGGTTAATACAGAATAGAAGAGGAGGATGAATGAATAAGGGTTAATACAGGATGGAAGAGGAGGATGAATGAATAAGGGTTAATACAGGATGGAAGAGGAGGATGAATGAATAGGGGTTAATACAGAATGGAAGAGGAGGATAATGAATAGGGGTTAATACAGGATGGAAGAGGAGGATGAATGAATAGGGGTTAATACAAGATGGAAGAGGAGGATAATGAAAAGGGGTTAATACAGGATGGAAGAGGAAGATAATGAATAGGGGTTAATACAGTATGGAAGAGGAGGATGAATGAATAGGGGTTAATACAGGATGGAAGAGGAGGATGAATGAATAGGGGTTAATACAGGATAGAAGAGGAGGATAATGAATAGGGGTTAATACAGTATGGAAGAGGAGGATGAATGAATAGGGGTTAATACAGTATGGAAGAGGAGGATGAATGAATAGGGGTTAATACAGGATGGAAGAGGAGGATAATGAATAGGGGTTAATACAGGATGGAAAAGAAGATGGTCAGGAGAAATGGTGTCATCGTGATTAAAATTGATTCGGATCCTGAATTCTTGGAAATACAGAGAGAAGGCGGATAATAGTTATGATAATGGCCTTCCTACAGTATGTCAAGGTCCCGTTTCAAAAATGCAGATGACAGATTATATCCACCTCCTCTCCCCCGTCCATCAGTTCTCCTGTTTTATTTATTCCTTCATTCATTTTCGATGTTGGCGAGCTGGACACACAATGGTGTCATTCATGCCTCTGGTTCTGCCTCCCCAAGACCCTCCGGGCCACCGAGGGCCTCTCATCCACCCACACCAAGCTCAGCCCAGCACCCAGGGGAGGCCAGCCAGGCCAGGGATGCTGCCTGGGGGGCAGAGACATGCACAGTTTGTCCTGGGAAAGAACGCACCAGACTACCTATTAACAGACAGACATGAGACAGGCCTCGCTATAGGATGTCAACAGGCAGGGAGGAACAGCAATACAATGTTCCCAGAGACCCACATACTCCACAGACACAATCCCATGGATATGACCATCTGATATCAGTGTTTCTTGAACAGTTCTTGAACAGTCGTGAGTATGATGGAATCGATGCTCTGACCATTACTCATCCCTACATGATAACTTGTGTTGTAAAGAGACACTTTTGATGAACAGTAACACATATCTGCTTTAATTGAACCAGTGAATCTAGTTGTAAACTATCCAACAGTACATAGTCAGATTGCACTTTTGATGAACAGTAACATATCTGCTTCAATTGAGCCAGTGTATCTAGTTGTAAGCTATCCAACAGTACATAGCCAGATTGCAGTCTAAGTGTGAGAGCAGGTGCAGGAGTGTGGGAGTGTTAGCAGCAGCATTATCTCCCTATTGTTATATGAACATGTATCAGACCAGAAATTAGCGCTTTCATCCAAATACTGTATATCAGAATAACGAAGAAGTTAAGTAAAGTTATTACTGACAATAAACCCACTCCAACGTTAGGTGAAAGTGTTTGCCCTATTTGTGGAAGAATACCACTTTTGCTGGTTTCGAACTCCTTTTGGTTAACATTATTCAACAGATATGTCTTGAGATGAAGAAACAGGGTGTGGGTGGGGGGGGGATGGGGAGGGGGAATGGGAAATGGGAAAAAAGCAAAAGAAGCGAGTGAAGGAGTGAGGGGGGATGTCATATGAAGAGGAGGGAGCGAGTGAAAGAGCGAGGGGGGTCATGTGAGGAGGAGGGAGCGAGTGAAGGAGCAAGGGGAGGTCATATGAGGAGGAGGGAGCGAATGAAGGAGCGGGGGGGCATATGAGGAGGAGGGAGCGAGTGAAGGAGCGCGGGGGGTCATAGAGGAAGAGGGAGCGAATGAAGGAGCGGGGGGGGCATATGAGGAGGAGGGGGCGAATGAAGGAGCGGGGGGGGCATATGAGGATGAGGGAGTGAGTGAGTGAAGGAGCGGGGGGGGTCATATGGGGAGGAGGGGGAGGAGGGGGCGAATGAAGGAGCGGGGGGGGCATATGAGGATGAGGGAGTGAGTGAGTGAAGGAGCGGGGGGGGGGTGTCATATGAGGAGGAGGGGGCGAGCAGGGGTCAGGTTGGGCCTTTCTCTCTCCAGACCTCACTGCGTAGACGGGCCTCCTAGCTCAGAAAGAACGCTTTATTTTTTGCCAGACATTCACTAATGCAATATAACAAATTAGTATAATTATGCTCCATATTGGAGATTGAGGAGGCAATGTGGCCCGTGGGGCAGTTGGAGGCAGGGTAGGAAGCAGGCAGCATGGATATTTGCTGACGGGAATAACTAATTCATCGGCTACTATTTCTCAGAGGACATTCTTGTATCTATGACATTACGGCTAATCAAATAAGCCCACTGGAATGCCAGTTTCCCTCTCAAAATGTGATTCTGCTGCTAATGTGAAAATTATCCACCACCACCACCACCAACCTCCACCCACCCACCAACCTCCATGTTGGGCAGACGGCAAAAGAATTCGGCCCAGATCCGATTGAGTTGTCTGGCTGTGCCATCGGGCTGAATGCTAATGCTAATTTAGCGCTATTGTCTTCACTGAACACAACAGGCTCCAGCTGTAGATACACTGAAACACATGGAGTGCACTGGGGAGGACAGATCCATCACCCAGTCCACACTGAGACAGATGTCCTCCATTTTGACACATTTATGGAGGAAATATGTTAAAAAGGAAAGGCACAAAACAAATCCATGTCAATAATATATTTCCACGCTTGACGTTTTGGCTTTGGAACATCTGAGAAAAACTAGAAGAAGCAGAAAAGCACAAAAGGTTTTTTTTCCATGCTCCAGACCACGACTATTCAGTTTTGACCGCAGTTTGCCTGAACATGTTTTCAGGGCTGTGATCCACTATTATATATGCAATGGTGACAGTAATGAAAGAGTTCTGTACTAGAGGGGTCAAAACGAGGTGCGGAGTGACAAAGATAAATAAAAAATGGCTGTGGACAAGAGAGCCATAATTCTATCGACAAATCAGCAAAACAACGAGAGGATAACTTCTAGATGAATTTGAGCAACATGTAACAGTAACATGATGTAACAGTATCCATGTGAGTCACAGAAGGTGTGAATTTATAAACTGGGTCATGTTCATTAGGGCACGCAACGGAATACTTTAAAAAACCTTTGCAATGGAATGAAAATGAAAATGAGATTTCTTAGTCCAGGTAGTCCCTTCCTGTTTCAGTACTTTTCTTTCCGTTTGGTGCCTAATGAACATGATAAACTGGAATCCCCCCCACTTCTCCCCTTGTCTCAGAGGTTCGCTGGAGCACAGTGGAGCGCCTTCCTCTTCCTCCTCCTCTTCCTCACCTCGTCCGGACCCCACCCTGTGGAGAGCAGAGGGAGCAGTGGAGAGGAGCGGCGGGGGGTGGAAGAGGACCATTTGATCTCTAGCTCCTCCAGGGAGCACCAGGGCCTACTCATCATCTATATCCTGTTTGGGAAGGCTGACGTTTGAAACCCATCTGTTGCCGGGTCCCAGTGGTACCATCACATCAGAGAGATGGAGAGAGAGTTGGAGAAATGGAGGGGGAGGGAGGAATAGAGAGAAAGAGAGAGATAGAATCACTCAGGACACCACCAATGCTTTCTAATACTCTCTATGACTAATAACAGGCAGACAAGTATTTTAACATCGAAACCGTGACTGTTTAAATGCCCTTTTCGTGAACATGTACAAGTGCAGCCAAAGAGAAATTGGACATATGAACACATGCTTAAGCTCTCTAACACCTACAACACGTGTATGTCCGCCCACACACAGTCTGATAGCATGTTAATGTTGTAGAGGAGCATCTGGTCTGAATCCAGAGTTAATCTTTTTTTTAGACTAAAAGAAATGCCAGGAGTCACTTTATAAATTGAAACAACAATTGTATAGCATCTATAAGATGACAGGCAAGTATGAGGAAGTTTTAAGTGAAGGAAAGATTATTGCTGCAAATTCAATTATTGCAATAATGTACTAAATTCCTTTTATTGCTATCAGTGGAGGCTGCTGAGGAGAGAACTGCTCATAATAATGTCCGGAATGGAGCAAATGGAATGGCATCGAACACCTGGAAACCATTTGTTTTATGAATTTGATACGACTCCACTGATTCCGGTCCAGTCATTACCACGAGCACGTTCTCCCCAATTAAGGTACCACCAACCTCCTGTGATTGATAATAAATCATGTTTCTTTTGGCAGAGACAGATGTTTCAAAACCAAAATAAAACAACTAACAGCAATGACGCAAAACAAAACTCCTAAAAACCTAAATCTGTTGAGCGTTTTTATTTTTAGCACAAACCAGATTAGGCGTAAATTGAGTTGAATCGGTTTCTTTTTAAAGACATAACTGTGGGGCGCGTTGGCCGGCGTTGTGGCTGCAATGCGCAACGTCAATATTCTGCCATCTGTTAGTCAGAGCTAGAGGAATGTGAGATCAGTATGTTAGGCTGGTAGGCTGGATTCTGTTTATAGGTGGTAAAGTGGTGACCATGTCCTTCTCCCAGCTACCAAGGCTGGTAAAAACCATTACAAATCACACCATCTTTGAGGAGGGATAAAAAGGTGAAAAGGTCTCTAATGGCCTGATGGAATGTCCTACTCTAAATTATAGAAACAATGGGTGGTCGCCTGCACTCTTCCATAGTCTTTAATACCAAATAATTTTGGACACAGGTGCGTAGGTTTCAAAAAGTAGGATCATGGAAAGGATAGGACTGACGGAAATGTGGAAAAATCCAAAATAGAGGCTCACATGAAAAAATAGAAATGGTTTATTACGTCATGATATCCAAAAAGTGCAGGGTGCAATAAAGTGCATAAATAAAACATTGAAAATTCACAACGTGAACTTTTTGTGTGTGGGTATGTATCCTCTCCATTATTATACTCTACAGTATACCACCAATTAACCGTTTCACTGATGACATCTAAAGGAACATATTGTACATGTTAAGCTTTTCTCGTTCACCTAAATTTGAATGTGGAATCTTCAGGGAATGCATGACTATGTGACATACATTCAGTAAAGATGCCATATTGGAATTTGGGATGAACATGTAAGAAAAGCTTTACAATTGAAGCACTACAGAATTTTATAACATATCTGTACAAGTGTTAGTGCATCAACCAGGGGTATTTCCTATGGTACTCAATTATCAAAAGTATTGGCCAAACTTTGAAAAAGTTGCCTTAATCACAGATAATACACTCAACCACAAGTCCAGTATTGGCCCTCCAAGGTATAAGTCTTTCCTTTACAGAAAATGAAGCCTAAAGACAGAATCAATCAATATAAAACGATTTACCTCACTCTCTCTTTCTGCCTAACATTGTGAAATGGGGTAGAGCAGGGACAGATTTACGCCAGTCTCTTGTAATAAAACGTTTTCGCCAAAAAGAGTAGGAGATTTTCAAGACCGATTTTCTGGACCGTTCGTCAGTCGTAGAGTGGTGTGTGTGTGTGTGTGTGTTTGTGTGTGTGTGTGTGTGTGTGTGTGTGTGTGTGTGTGTGTGTGTGTGCGTGTGTGTGTGTGCAAAGGGAGGGTCCCTAAGGAAGTAATTAGCGCTGTGTTAGACGAGTGGCTAATAAAACACACTACTGGGCTACATGTTATCTACCCTGAGCCTGGAGACTGGCGAGGCCAGGGGACCTGTAGTAATGAAAATATGAGAATGAGGAGGTGAGGCGTGTGTGTGTGTGTTTGTGTGTGTGTGTGTGTGTGTGTGTGCGTGTGCGTGTGCATGTAGTGTGTGTGTGTGTGTAAGGGTGGGGGGTTGGGGTAGTGTGAGGCCAAACAGGGTCAGGGCGAAGCAGAGACACAGTAGCAGCAGCTGAACCAGAGGCAGCACGCTAAAGGTGTCAACTTCACTAAGGCCTCAGCACTGTTCCATCTCAACTTTGACCTCTTGCTTACTCTAAGCCTTCACCTTCTTCCAGACTTCATCAGATGTGATCTGAGCTCATAGAACACGGACACCTTCACAAAGAAAAAACACCCACACTATAGAATGACCAATAACTGGACAAACATAGGTCACAAAGTCAAGGTTTCAAAGGAAACATAGGGTTGACATCCATTGCTTCCTGTATATGCAAAAAGCCTAAGAAAACGATAGGGTCTTATTAGCATATGTAAAAAATTGTGAGATTTAAAACTGTTGTAGTTATATGTCACCTAAGCTGATATATCAACATGTTTCTGAGATGTCTGCTTAAAAATCCTTCTGCTCACTCTGCTTATTCATTAACCAAGTTTCACAAAACCGAATGACCTCGTTCACTTCCATCTCAGACACCAAAGGTAAAGATTAGGGAGATTCCAGTACACACAAGGTACTGAAAAGGTTGGGAACTCTGTGCCCCAACCAGGGAGACCACGCCCCAGTCCCTTGCCCCAACCAGGGAGCCCATTCCGCCCTCTCCCTGATCTTTGAAAAAAATGGCTCCAGCACTGCAGCCACAGAGGATCGGAGAAACCACCTCCTCTTGCGGTGAGGAGAGAAACCACCTCCTCTTGGGGTGAGGAGAGAGCAGCATTAGATTAGGTTTCACCCCAGCGTACAGCTCTGCCAAAGACCAGCCATGCAGACACAACAAACCCATGCTGTTTAGGGAACAAAGTCCAGGGAACACCACTTCAAACCCCACTAAGATAGAGGGGGGTAGAGAATAGAGAGAGGGGGGAGAAGGGCGTGGAGGGGGAGGAGAGAGAGAATGAGAGAGAGAGGAGAGAGAGAGAGCTAGCGGAGAAAAGGAGATGGGATGGATAAATGAAGAGAGAGAGATAGAGGAGGGAGAGCGAGGGGGTAGAAAGAGAATGTGACGGAATTGAGAGAGAGAGAGAGAGAGAGAGAGAGAGAGAGATAGGGGTGGTTATAGATAAGTGGAAGCATATTGACAAGCTGCAGACAGGAGGCACTTCTGTATATTTCACTTCCCAATTCAGCCCCATGCACAGCAATAATCTATTGAAAGGGTTGGTCTCCCCACACATTGTCTGATTATGCCTATAGGATTGGAACTCTCCATACAATGGCCTAGTGCATGGTTACATTTCCCCAAAATGGCAAGCTTTGTAGGCCAGTTTCCCAGACCCAGAATGTCCTTCATTGCATTGCTAATGAAACTACTGTATGTCGTGAAAACATAAAAACATCCTGATAGATGGTTTCCCTATAGCTCATTTAACACATACTTTAAACTCATTATCGGCAAAGCATCATGTTCCCAATTAAAACAGTTAAATTTTACATTTTACTAGAGAGAGAAAAAAAACGCTATATTTTAGACAAGTTAACAAGACTGTGAAATCTGTGACAGGAGTCGAAGGCCCAACCTGGACGCGAATTGCTATCACATTGACTGCTTCCCAAATGGCATTCTATTCCCTACATAGTGCACTACTTTCGACCAGAGCCCTGCCCTGGTCAAAAGTAGGGCACTATATCGGGAATAGGGTGCCATTTGGGATGCAGCCGTTGGGTCATGGGGAGTTAATTTGAGGCCTGATTTGATTTCAAAGCGTAAAAATGGGCCAGACACTGGCGTTGTGTATCCAGCCCTATTACACAGTTGGCTTTTTAGTTTACCTTGAGACGGCTTAAGTGGCTAAAGTAGCTATTGATGCCATACTAACCTGAATTATACGTCTTTCAAAGCTCCCTTTAGGCCACTTAGGAAGAAACGATGTAGAGAGAATGAAGAGCCATTTTTGAAGGATGCATCTAAACATGTAATGGCTTGACATTTAGAGGAATGCCATAGTGGTCAAAACCTAAAAGGGAAGGAGAAAACCCTAACAAACATGATGGGTTTAGATGTGCTTGCCAAATGCAATTAACACTACCAGGCACACAAACACAAAGGATAACTTTGTTCGACTAGACAAAATCCTACAGCAGATCCTAATATGTACTTGCAGGCTTGCATTCAGAAACTTTAATTAATCTTTCTTTTTGTTCGTTTTTCCCCTTCTAAATTAAGGGGGGGAAAAACAAATAAGGAAAGTCAAGACAGAGAAAATAAGGTTTTGCAACATCTTAGGCCCATTTTCAGCTCTTCCCTTTTATGATATTCCCCACTTAGGGGCCTCAACAACAAGCTTACAGTGGTGAACCACAGACAGATCCTCAGATCCCCTCCAAGCCTCAAATCTGCCATTATAAAACCTAGAATAGATTATCCAAAGTCTCTGTCCCTCACCAAGCTGGGCTTAAACGGCCAACATGACGCACAGAAATAAAGCGAAGAACCTGGACGAAGAACCTGGCTGTCACTTTAAGCCCTTATGTCCTTGTTTGAGTGAGTGGATAGTTAAAGGGACAATACACTCCCAAATCTATATTTGTCAGATGTTTTCAGATCTCAAAAGTGGTCTTCTATGTTTCCAGCCCATCGGTTGTGTAGACACAGCTGCATACCTCAACCTCAAATGAATTCAGTAGATAAGCACTACAAACAAAGTGGAGAACCTAACAGTCACCTAAAGCCTTATGTCCTCGTTTGACATGGTGGAGAGTTAAATTGCTGCTGATCTCCCAGCTGATGTCTCTCTGGTGTGTGTGTGTGTGTGTGTGTGTGTGTGTGTGTGTGTGTGTGTGTGCGTGCATGCATGCTTGCATGTGTGCGTTGCAGTAGTTGTTGAGGGAATAACACACCCGCGTGCTATCAGTGAGACACACCACAACCACACCAGAGGTGTGTCCACCTCAGCAGCTCGGCGGACCAGATTTTCACACGCTGTGTGGTCCTAGGCCTCAGGAGGAGTGGAGGAGCTAGATAGAACCTCACCCTTCGTCAACAGAACAAGAAGAGTAGGCTATGTTTCATGGAATCTCGACGGAAAGCTCTCTGTGTTCTTTCCCAGTGTATGACTCACGTTCCGACTCTCCTAAAGCCCTGGAGCTGTAGCAGAGAAAGGCTCCTCCGCTCCTACACTAGCTCAAGGCCTGAGGGAAGTCACTAGCCAATGGCAGAGCTGGTTAGTGCTTCCACAAAGCAAAGACCGGGGTTTCTTGACAGAAGAAGCAATGAGTCAGCTGAAATGAGAGAGTACAGTACACCACCTCCTCAAGCAAGTCTGATGATGATGCAACAAAGTGAAATAGAAGCTTCAGAGAGTACTGATCTGAGTTCAGATGGAACTAGAGAACTAGATATCTTTAAATCTACTGAAAAAATTTGAAGTGTCTTTGAGGAAATGGAAGAGACCAGAGGAGGGGAGGGGAGAGGGGAGGGGGAGAGGAGGGGGTTAATACACATCCTCTATCTTCATTGAAAAGATTTGGGATGGGTTTCTGACTGCCAACCCTCCCTCCCCCTTCATCATCCTCTTGGACCGAGCGTCTCCCCTCTCCCGCATCACTGCACACCCTGGCCCTCGCACATGGCCCGCTCTCCGTCCAGCTTAGAGCGAATAGCCAGGCCTTCCTCTACTGACAGGTGCATGGTCACGCTCAGACATGACTGGCAGACCCCCATCTAACCCTGCAGAAGCAGGAGAGGACAGACACCCGCTCCCTTTGCTCTGTCAGCCCATCTCCCACCACAAGACAGACAGACAGACGGACGGAAGGGAGGGCTTGCGAGGGGCAGACAGGCAGGCACACAGGGACGCAGGCAGACAGACAGGCAGGCACACAGGGACGCAGGCAGACAGACAGGCAGGCAAGTAGGCATGGAGGAAGGTACACAGGCAAGCAGGTAGAAAGGCAGAAAGACAGACAGACAGAGACAGACTGCATTATAACCCTCATTCACTGAGCACATGGCTAGGTGTGACAGAGCACAGATAAAACTGTCCGCTTAACTCCAAATTATGTCTTTCCATATCGGTATTGATATTGAAATCCAAGACGTCTTTCATGGTTTATAGTCTATGGGCTAAGCGCAAGCAAGTGGCATTTTCTCGAGAATAATTGCATATGGCCAACATAAATGACCAACTTGAAAGTTAATACATTCGAATAAAGCAAATATTAAACAGAGCACATAAAGTATCTGTGTTCTGTGAGTACTAACAGTCCCACTAAATCTTTTTATTTATTTTTTAATGCGTTGTAATTACTTTGAGTCTCAGGGAATCAACTTTGGTTTTTACAGTTGTAAGCACTTAAGGAAAATTATATTCTTGGCACCTGAATTTAAATACAGCACAGCGCTGCTTTTTCCCAGGTCCACACCATACAGCCTAATGGGAAAAACACCAGCCAGGACTGTGGCAACCTCAGTATTTGGCAAGCAACCCGATGCAGCCAACCAATGCACCGGCCCTAGAAACCATAAAAAATCCAGACGAGAAGTCTGACTTGGCTTTTATATTAGCATTTTAGATGTATATCATGTTATTTATTTTGGGGGAGGTGGGTGTAAAAGAGACGTATAATGTTTAAGGCCTTAAACCAAACAGAACAAATATTTTAGTGATTGCCACCAGCCCGAGGTGACTCTGTTGGGGGCGCCAATTGATGACTTCAGAGAGAGAATAGAAAGCAGTGATACCGTCGAATGCTGGTGTGTGGTGGGCACTGGGCATTGGGCACTGGGCACTGGGCAGGATAGAATAGCTTGGCAAGGCTTCCACAATGCAGTGGCTGCTCTACAATAAGACCTGTATTTTTAGAAGACCTTACCCACTAGTTTCATATGTTGACAGACAAGATTTTGATTCTTGGTCAGTTGCTTGAGTATGGTGTCCATATTAGGACAGTCACACATCCATGGAAGTTGGAGTTGGTGTCAGAGTCATTTGGTACTAGGGCTCTTGCAGTGACTGTATTATCGCCACACCCCAAAGGGGGCCCACGTGGGTAACTGGGGAGCCCCGCCTTGATTCGGTAACTGACTAATAAAAAGAAAAAGAAAAAGAAATGTGACTGGTCAATTGTGCTGGGCCCAAGAGGCAAACAAAAACAAAAAAAGACTTTTTTATTATTATAATAATTTGTTTATCCAACCACAGGAGCCCGCTCTCAATGTTCAAAATACATCAGAGAGCATAATTTAGCCACAGAGGATCAATAGTTTCAAAAAAATAACAGTGGATAAAATATTATTACAAGAACATTCAGGTAACTGCCAAAATATAGGAAACACTATCATTAAGTGTCTTAAAAGGGTGTTGGGCCACCACGAGCTGCCAGAACAGCTTCAATGCGCCTTGGAATAGATTTTACAAGTGGACCTAAACCATGCCAGGAAAATGCTCCCCACACACCATAACATAAACTTTGTATCCCTCACTTACTCAAGTGTTTCCATTATTTTGTCAGTTACTGGTTGCCTACAGTCGGGAAGGCCGCAATTTGGGCAACGCCAAATATACAGCTTGTTTCGTTGTGGCCATATACATAATCCATAGAAGCGTTTTGGAATCTATTACCCTGGCAATTTGAGTGTTAAACTCTTAGGTACACTAGCAATGGCTGCCAGTACTGACTTGAATGGGAACTGCCATCTATGGATTATATTTCTATACTTGGTTGCGGCTGTCTGTTTGCCTTTTGCAAATTTCAATCGCGGGAAAAACAGACAGTTTGGAAAGCAAATGCCTACCGCTGAAAAGAGAAGACTAATCTGTCTGTAGAACCAATATAAAAAAAGAATCTCAACAACTCCCAAAACAGCAGCACTGTTTTTCAAAGTAGCTCCTCTTGAGAAAGGCTATTGTTTGATTAATTTAAAACACCAGGCATATTAGAAACTTATGCATATATATATAGGCCTATACTGTATATTGGTCTAAGCAAAAAAAGAAGAATTCTTTGGTACATAATTGGTCTAGCCTAAATTAAACAGATTCAGAGTTAGCCTTCAATTATAGTGAATTTGTATTTGATTTTGAATAGCCAAATAATAGAGATAAAAATAAATATATATTTTCATATTTAATACGCTGACACATTAGCTACAGAATATCTCACCACCGTGCATTTCCATCTCCTCCCCACTTCTTGGATTTAAAGGTTTTGCCTTTAATGTATTTTTCGTTATATATGTCGGACCACAGTAAGACTAGCTGTCGCCATGGGGATCCTAATAAATCAAACCAAAATCAAATCAACAGTTTAATGAAATATGTTTTGTTGTGAAAACATGTTAATATCATGTTCCCGAACAGATTTCACTTGGTTTCCCAAATTAAGCACTGGGTAGCTGCAAGAACAGGATTGGAGAGCCCATGACACACAGAGTTTGGGCAGAATATCACATATCATGCAACGAAATAACCGGAGCAGAATACCCAACATAAATGAAAAACGTACAGGTGGGAAAGTGGCCTCCATTCACTATTTTATTCAGCTAAGTTCAATTATATATTTTTTACTATAAAATCATATAATATAAAATAATGACACAGGACTTATGAGCATATCTTGTCAGCTAAATGAACAAGCCTACAGCCTATGGCATGGAGCATAGCCAGATAACATACAGTAGGCCAACTCATATTCTGTTCTTCTGAAATACATTTTCATCAACATGTTTCTTTAGACCTACCTAAAATAAATAATGGTTTATTGTGATGCTGTATATTCAATTGATTTATTACACTTTTTTAAATGTAGATGTTCCAAAGGCTGCTGCGGCAGCGGCTTGTATGTGGCCTGTATGCGTGGAAGCCTGGAGATGCTAAACGTGTTTATGTTAATTAACGGTATTTTTTCCATGAGACCGGCAGTTTTTTGCATGACAATAACCGGCTGACAAACCCACCACAGCCCTATTTGGTATTGGAGGTTTACTATTTAACTTAACACCTCAAGAACTAGGTTTACATAACATAATGGTATACTCAGCCAAGCATGGTACCTCATACAGTTACTGTGTACACAGAGAACACACTGTCTTAGTTAAAACATAGCCAAAGCTAAATATCCTAGCAAAGTCAAATATATTATTATTATATTATCCCACTTCTGCGCCACACAAAACTCCCACATTTGCTAAGCTACGTTACATTAGTACAACCCAAAGTCATACCCTAATTATCGAAACCAACACCCATGACTAACTGCTGAGTTTTGAACCTGAAATGAGACTCGATATTCAAATATTCCCTTTTGCATGTTATTTTGCATTCAACATATCCTGGTTTGCTGTGACTGCTATCTAGCTAGAGAACGCTAGCTACACGGTCCGCAGGTGAGAAAAGAGAGAGTTGGGTTTAAGCTTTGAATAACCAAATGACACCTGATCACCTGAGCTCATCTCGCAGCATGGCCGGACATTTGTCAATGCAAAGTGGGGTTGCTAGGGCGATCCTTATCGCTACACGTGGTATGCCGCTAGAGAATAGGGAAATGAACTGGGCTCAGCTGGCATGACAGTTATTTCACCTTGGAGTGGGTCTCTGCTTCCTTTTACTCTTGATTCTAGAAATACAGGGTATTTATGTTTGATAAGTGGCACACACACACTAAGCATATAGATACACCAACATCAATCCAACCAGGAAGGAGAAACACTTAGATGCAGTACTGTGCAAACTTAAACAGGTCACAGGCATGAAGACACATACATACAAAGCAGATGATGCTAGTGCTGTTGATGTAAAACACGTGCACATATGCACATACAAGCACGCGTGCACACACACACACACACACACACACACACACACACACACCAAAAAGGAACGCCATCGTGTTGGTTCCGTTGCTAAAACACAAAAACCTCCTCCTCTCCTCCCCCCTTCCCCAGCTGTGGCCCAACGGATGAAACCCAAACCAGAGCAGAGAGCTCTCTCAACTCCTCAACCTCTCAACACATCCTCAGCACTGGCCTTTGAAAACAAACCACGCCGGCCAGCCCCCCGCCTCTCCCCGTCTCCTCTGAGCCCTAATATGTGAGCACACATGCCCCACACTCCCCTGGGAGAGACTCCCCGACGCTCCGCTCTGCTCTGGTTCCGGGAAGCAGATGTGAGAATATAAAGATGGTGGAGTGTGAGGCTTCACTGAGCTACACACAGACAGTCAGTGGTTGATGTTAGGAGACATACAGGAGCAGATAGGGTGTGGGGGTTTCCCTGGTTCAGTCATGAGGTCATGAACAACTCCTGGACCATGACTCCAAGGTTCAAGGACGCTTAAAGGTCCAATGCAGCCGCTTTTTATCTCAATATCAAATAATTTCTGGGTAACAATTTATTAACTTACTGTGATTATTTTCAATGAAAATGGTCAAATAAGGAACAAAAATAGCTTCTTAGCAAAGAGCAATTTTTCAAGCAAGAATTTTGCTAGGACTGTCTGGGAGTAGTCTAATTGGACGAGCCAAATGGGAGGGATATATAACCTGAAAACGAGCTGTTATTGGCAGAGAGGTTTGAAACTCTCTTTGTTATTGGTCTATTAACTTATACCACCTGGTGATTTCACCAGGCAGGCCAAAACTCCATCCCACCAAAACAGGCTGAAATTTCAGGCGGTCTTTTCAAACAGCTAATACAAGAAAAGGGCATTGTCATCATTTTCATAAATTCACAGTATTATTCCAACCTCATAGTGCAGAAATATACACTGAGTATACAAAACATTAGGAACACCTTCATAATATTGAGTGGCACCCCACCCCCCTTTGGATACGTGTCTACTAAATGGCATTATATACACTACCAGCCAAAAGTTTGGACACACCTACTCAATCAAGGGTTTTTATTAATTTTTACTATTTTTTACATTGTAGAATAATAGTGAAGACATCAACATGATGAAATAACACAGATGGAATCATATAGTAAACAAAAAAGTGTTAAACAAATCAAAGTATATTTTATATTTGTCACGTTGTATAATGATTGGAAGACAGGCGCGACGGGGACGAAGCCCAAAACAAACACGTATATATATAACAAAGGGATGTAACCCAAACCAAAGAGCGAGGTGTAAACCTCTACACAATACACGGGACGAGACCCGTAATAAACAAGAGCACAATACACGGTACTCACGAGACCAACGGACATGGGACAATAATCGACCAGGACAATGGGGAACAGAGGGCACATATATATACACATACTAATCAGGGGGAATAGGAACCAGGTGTGCGTAATGAGACAAGACAGTCTGGGGTTGGTGGTAATGAACCATGTCAGTGACACCTAGAAGGCCGGTGACGTAGACCTAGAAGGACACGAACCGCTGGATAAACAAATGTCTTCTTCTTTAACATAGAGATTATGCTCCAACAGTCTTCCCAGCACAGACATGCTTAGCTCGGTCAGCAGAATATACCAAAATGTTGTCTACATAAACCATTACACCCCGTCCCAGCATGTCCTGAAACACTTCGTTAATAAAGGCCTGGAAGACTGAAGGAGCATTAGAGAGGCCAAAGGGCATTACGAGATACTCCCGTCGTGGAAAATGCCATTTTCCATTCGTCGCCTGCACGAATGCGCACCAGATTGTAGGCGCTCCTCAAGTCCAGTTTCGTGAAATACTGCGCCCCGTGCATTTGTTCGATGATGGTTGGGAAGAGGGGTAAAGGATTGCTGAACTTAACGGTGGCTTTGTTCAGTGTTCTATAATCAATGCAGGGGCGCAGTCCCCCATCTTTCTTCATAACAAAAAAGAAGCTAGGCTTTTGACGTAGAGGGGCGGATAAAACTCTGATGAAGGCTCTCCTGTACGTAGGACTCCATGACCTCGGTCTCCGGGAGAACTGCATCGGTCTTCTCTCAGGAGAACTGCATCAGACAGCAGGTCAACGGCACAGTCCCAGGGGTGATGAGGAGGCAGGTGTGTAGCTTGGGTCTTAGAGAAAACCCGAGTCTAGGGCCCTTCCGGTCAGTGCCGGGATGACTGTGGCAACCCTGTCTCTCCCGGAGACAGCCTCGGTGTAGCGAGCGAGGTACAGGTCGCATTGCAGAAGGAATCCCTTGCATCTCGCTGGCGCACCGTCAAAGCACTCCAGGAGGGACAGGGGTATTCCGCGGACCGGCTCAGATGGGACGCAGGTAGTGTTGGTGTGGGGGCTGGTGCCGGAACCGGTGCTGGAGACTGGAGGGACTGCTCTTTCCCCTCCAACTGCAGGGTGGTTTCCAGCACGTTGTCCATGGCGCTGTCGAGTCTGGAGAGACAGTCCTTGTGATGCTGGACTGTCTCTACGATGGTCGCCAGCTCTGCCTTTCCCGCTGTCTCCATTTTGATGGGTTGATTATTCTGTCACGTTGTATAATGATTAGAAGACAGGTGCAGGAATATGTATTAGGGGTTTTATTTACTCCACCCAACACAAGGTACGTCATAAAAAACGACGGGGACGAAGCCCAAAAACAAACATGTATATACTGTTGAAGTCGGAAGTTTACATACACTTAGGTTGGAGTCATTAAAACTCATTTTTCAACCACTCCACAAATGTATTGTTAACAAACTATAGTTTTGGCAAGTCGGTTAGGACATCTATTTTGTGCTAAGGGTGGCTATTTGAAGAATCTCAAATATAAAATATATTTTTATTTGTTTAACACTTTTTTGGTTATTACATGATTCCATATGTGTTATTTCATAGTTTTGATGTCTTCACTATTATTATACAATGTAGAAAATAGTAAACATAAAGAAAAACCCTGGAATGAGTAGCTGTGTCCAAACTTTTGACTGGTACAGTACATAGAAGAAGAGTCTGGCCACTGCAGACTCTGTATGAGCATATCATCCTTTACAGCAAACAATCTACCTGGTCACACTGTGCATGGAAGTCATAGAGTTCCTACAGATCTCTCATCCGGATTGGCTACATCTGAAAGTCTAGCATAGCCTCTAAATATTACAATATGCAATGAATTCATGAAATTCACACCACTGAATCATATTGAAGAATAGAGAGAGGGATTACCAAATAATGTGGGATATCAAAGAGTTGTGGACCACAGACACACACACACACACACACACACACACACACACACACACACACACACACACACACACACACACACACACACACTGAAACAGTTGGTGAATTGATTAAGTCCTCCAGTCTCTTTGGCTTCCCACACTAACAAGCACGTGGAGAGATTGAAATCCAGATGGCTGGAGAGTAGAATGGCACTTTTCGAGATCCACCTCTCTTTGTCGTTCAATATACCCACAAACCTGCGTATAAACACGATATCACACAGATACACTGGCACGCACACGCACAGGCACACACACAAAGATCAAATAGGGCTACGACAAAACTAGAATGACCACAACTCTCATTGAATCCCCCCCCACCCCTAAAAAAAAAGGGACCCAAGTCCCAACATGACCCAGCATTCTGACTGTGTATCAGATGAATCAGAAAGAAATAAAGATTAGGCATCTCAATTCCCTTTATAGTGCACCAGGGCCCATCGGGTTAAAAGTAGTGCACTACATAGGAAAGAGAGTGCCATTTGGGACACAGACTGATTAGGCTTTAATAACCTTTATGGACACATGAGGAGTGGGAGCAACAGCCTTTCCTCTGATGCTTGAGGAACATTCTTAGCCTGAGAGAAACCCACAGGCTGTGTGACCGGCACCAGCGAGGCTTCATGCCAACAGATGTGTAACGATCCCGGCAGTCTGAGTCGGGTCCTGTCTGTGGACTAGTTTTTCCGCTCGTGATCTCCAGTTTCCCGAGGGTTCTGGAACGCTCCGGGGAGCTCTCTTGATTTCCGCACCTGCATCCCATCAGCAATCTGCACACCTGGTCCTGATCATCACCCTTCTTAGGCTCTGGCCTAACATCCATTCCCTGCCGGATCGTTAGCCATGAACATCAATCTCCCCGGAACCTTCACCCAACCCCTGCCTGGTTGTCGGCGGCTGCCGAGCCATTCTTGGATCTACCACTGCACCTCCACCAACTCATCTCCGCCGTCCGCTCTGTCCCCTGGATTATTCTACATCGTTTTTGGAATCTGTTAAATAAATACTCACCTTCGTTTCAACTCACCTTGTCCTGGTCTGCTTCTGGGTTCTGGCTTAGTAAACCGTGACAGAACGATCCGGCCTGTAATGAACCCAGCGGACCTGGACTCTGTTCGCCATGCCATTACCCATCAGGAGAAGATGTTGGGCCATCATAGCACGGAGCTACAGGAGATCGCGTTGGCAGTTCGGAACCTTTCTACCGGCCTGACGGAGGTCCAGAACCAGCGCAAGTTTCCGGTGGAGGATCCACTACCGGTTTCACCCATCTCGCCTGCCGCGTCTGGAGCTGTGTCCTTCCGTGAGCCCAAGGTTCCGACGCCGGATAAATATGAGGGGGAGCTGGGAAGATGCCGTTCTTTCCTTATGCAGTGTGGGTTAGTGTTCGATCTACAGCCCTACTCTTATGCCACAGACAAGGCTAGGATAGCCTTTGTGATTGAGTTGCTGCGTGGTCGAGCGCTGGAGTGGGCTTCAGCCGTTTGGGAACGACAAGACCCCTGCATGGCTTCATACCAGGGGTTCACGGCCGAGATGAGGAAGCTCTTCGACCATTCCGTCCGAGGGAGGGACGCAGCTAGGCGCCTGTTTTCGCTTCACCAAGGAACTCGCAGCGTGGCCGACTTCGTGATCGAGTTCAAGACGTTGGCTGTGGAGAGTGGGTGGAATGAGGAGTCTCTGCAAGCGGCCTTTTACCAGGGTCTGTCGGAGCAGCTCAAGGATGAGTTGATCTCCTATCCGGAGCCTAGTGACCTGGACAGCTTGGTAGCCTTGTCTATTCGGGTGGATAATCGAGTCCGAGAGCGAAGGAGGGAGAAGCAATGGGGTCCGTCCAATCGATCAGCTTCTCAGTTCCCAGTCGGGTCGGGTGGTGGACCAGAACACGCCGATCATTCTCCACCACAAAGGATTAGTGGAGAGGTCCTCTCTCCCGATTCTGAACCCATGCAAGTGGGGGCGGCACGAGTTAACCAAGGAGGAGCGTCAACATAGACGTAAGACCAACTGCTGCCTCTACTGTGGTAGCTCGGGACATTACATCTCCACTTGTTCCCGGCGGTCGTCAAACTGCCCGGCTCGCTAAAGTTGGGAGGACTTTTAGCGAGCCAGTTTCAACCTCTCAGTACCTCTGTCAGACCCCGTTTCCCGGCTACCCTTGTGAACAGGAATCAGAGCTTAGCGATTAACGCTTTTATCGATTCAGGTGCCGATGGAAGCTTTCTTGATGCCGAGTTGGTGGAACAGCTGGGGCTTTCCAAGGAGCAATTGCCGGAAGCCATTGAAGCGACCACTCTGAACGGCAGTAGTCTGGCACGTATCACGATGAGGACTGAACCGGTTAAGATGCTGTTGTCGGGGAATCATTCGGAGATGATTTCATTCTTCATTCTGCCGTCTTCCCATGTTCCTCTGGTCCTTGGATACCCCTGGCTGAAGGAACACAATCCCACGTTCGATTGGGTGACGGGCAAGGTAACGAGTTGGAGCCTTGATTGTCATGCTAACTGTCTCAAGACTGCCTGTCCCCATTCGGTTCCCAGTCAGGTGATTGAGGCTAAACCCCCAGATTTGTCCCTGGTTCCCGAGACATATCACGATTTGGGGGAAGTGTTCAGTAAGCAGAAGGCTCTGTCACTCCCTCCCCACCGACCATATGATTGTGCCATCAACCTGTTCCCTGGAGCTGTCTACCCCAAGGGAAGGTTATACAGTATCTCCCGCCCTGAACGTGAGGCTTTGGAGACCTACATCAAGGAGTCCCTAGCTGCTGGTCTCGTTCGTCCCTCGTCATCACCCCTGGGGGCAGGATTCTTCTTTGTGGGTAAGAAGGATGGCTCTCTTCGACCGTGTATTGATTATCGGGGGTTGAATGACATCACGGTCAAGAACAAGTATCCCCTGCCCTTGATGAGTTCTGCCTTCGACTCCTTACAGGGTGCTACGGTGTTCACCAAGCTAGACCTACGCAATGCGTATCACATGGTCCGGATCAGAGAGGGAGACGAGTGGTTGACGGGTTTCAATACACCGATGGGTCACTTCGGTATCAGGTGATGCCGTTTTGACTGACCAATGCTCCAGCGGTATTCCAGAGTATGGTGAACGACGTCCTGAGAGATATGATCGGTCTCTTTGTGTTTGTTTACCTGGATGACATTCTGATCTTCTCGAAGGAACCTTCCGACCACGTCCAGCATGTCCGGCAGGTTCTGCAGCGATTGTTGGAGAATCGCCTGTTCGTGAAGGCCGAGAAGTGCGAGTTTCACGCCCACACGACATCCTTTCTCGGGTACATCATCTCCAGGGGAGAGATTAGGATGGACCAGGAGAAGGTTAGAGCGGTTCTGGAATGGGCCCAGCCCGGTACGAGATTGCAGCTCCAGAGATTTTTGGGGTTTGCGAATTTCTACCGCAGATTCATCCGGGATTACAGCCGTGTGGCCGCTCCGTTAACGGCCTTGACTTCCAGTATCAGGAGCTTCAAGTGGAATCCGGAGGCGGATCGAGCGTTTCTGGATTTGAAGAGGCGATTCACCAACGCACCGATTCTCTCTCAACCGGACACGGCCCGTCAGTTCGTCGTTGAAGTGGACGCGTCTGATGTGGGAGTTGGCGCCATCCTGTCGCAGCGATGCTCCACGGACAGTAAACTCCATCCCTGCGCCTACTACTCTCGTCGCCTTTCGCCTGCGGAGAGGAATTACGATGTGGGTAACCGGGAGCTTCTCGCGGTGAAACTTGCCTTGGAGGAGTGGCGCCACTGGTTGGAGGGGGCGGAGCAACCGTTTATTGTCTGGACTGACCACAAGAATCTTGCTTACGTGCAATCGGCTAGACGTCTCAACTCCCGTCAGGCCAGGTGGTCGTTGTTTTTCGGACGATTCAATTTTTTCCCCTGACGTTCCGACCTGGATCTAAGAACGGCAAGGCGGACGCCTTGTCTCGGATGTTCTCCAAGACGGAGGAGAGTGGGTCCAAGACCGAGACAATTCTCCCCCGGAACTGCGTCGTGGGAGCTGTTAGGTGGAAGATTGAGGAGGAGGTGATGGCGGCTCTTCGGACGCAGCCCGGTCCCGGTAACGGTCCACCCGGTCGGTTGTTTGTGCCTGAGTCGGTTCGTCCCTGCGGTCCTCAAATGGTCCCACGCCAGCAAGATGGCTTGTCACCCTGGCGTGGCTCGGACGATGGCGTTTCTTCGCAGACGTTTTTGGTGGCCTGCCATGGCCGAGGATACTCGGGGTTATGTTGCTGCCTGTCCAGTGTGTGCGCAGAATAAGGGTACCAATCGGCCCAGCTCTGGACTACTTCACCCCCTTCCTATTCCCCGCGACCATGGTCGCATCTGGCCCTGGACTTTGTCACTGGGTTGCCCGCTTCTGAGGGGAACACGGTCGTTCTGACTATCGTGGACAGATTCAGCAAGTTCGCCCACTTTGTGCCAATTGCCAAGCTTCCCTCTGCCTCGGAGACGTCCGAGATCCTGGTTAGGGGAGGTTTTCAGGGTCCACGGGTTGCCCAGTGATATCGTTTCCGACCGTGGCCCTCAGTTTACCTCTGCTGTCTGGAAGTCCTTCTGTTTGGCCATTGGAGCTACAGTCAGTCTCACATCTGGTTTTCACCCCCAATCTAATGGTCAGGCGGAGAGAGCCAACCAGAAGATGGAATCCACGCTACGCTGCCTGGCCTCTTCCAACCCCACCTCCTGGGTCTCTCAGTTGCCTTGGGTTGAGTATGCCCACAATACTCTCCCTACATCTGCCACTGGGATGTCTCCCTTCCAGTGCCTGTATGGCTACCAACCTCCCTTGTTCCCTTCTCAGGAGAAGGAGCTCTCAGTGCCTTCTGTTCAGGCCCATATTCGTCGTTGCCACCGGACCTGGCATCGGGCCAGAAAGGCACTCCTTAGTGTTTCGGACCGGTATCAGCTCCAGGCGAATCGTCGCCGGATCCCCGCTCCCACCTACACCATCGGAGATAGGGTCTGGTTGGCCACACGGGATCTTCCTTTACGGACTGAGTCTAGGAAGTTGTTACCGAAGTTCATTGGTCCGTTTGTGGTGGAGAAGGTGATCAATCCGGTGGCAGTTCGACTCAAACTCCCGAGGACGCTCAGAGTCCATCCCACCTTTCATGTCTCCTGCCTCAAGCCTGTTTTCCTCAGTCCTCTGTTGCCTCCTCCGCCTCCTCCTCCTCCTCCTCGGATGATCGGAGGTGGTCCTGCCTACACGGTGCGACGCATTATGGATTCCAGACGGCGGGGCCGGGGTTTCCAGTATCTCGTGGACTGGGAGGGGTATGGTCCTGAAGAGAGGAGTTGGATTCCGCGGCGACAGATCCTAGATGCGGACCTCATCCGTGACTTCTACCGCCTCCATCCTGGCGCTCCGGGAGTCCGCCCGGTGGCGTTCGGCCGGAGGGGGGGTACTGTAACGATCCCGGCAGTCTGAGTGGGGTCCTGTCTGTGGACTAGTTTTTCCGCTCGTGATCTCCAGTTTCCCGAGGGTTCTGGAACGCTCCGGGGAGCTCTCTTGATTTCCGCACCTGCATCCCATCAGCAATCTGCACACCTGGTCCTGATCATCACCCTTCTTAGGCTCTGGCCTAACATCCATTCCCTGCCGGATCGTTAGCCATGAACATCAATCTCCCGGAACCTTCACCCAACCCCTGCCTGGTTGTCGGCGGCTGCCGAGCCATTCTTGGATCTACCACTGCACCTCCACCAACTCATCTCCGCCGTCCGCTCTGTCCCCTGGATTATTCTACATCGTTTTTGGAATCTGTTAAATAAATACTCACCTTCGTTTCAACTCACCTTGTCCTGGTCTGCTTCTGGGTTCTGGCTTAGTAAACCGTGACAAGATGGTCCCGATAACCAGCAGTCACCGGTCAGTCACCTGCACAGCTATGGCCCTGTGACACAGCCTTTCTTATGGAAATCACCACTGCATCGTGATGTTCCAGCAACGTTCTGATGATGCTCCAAAAAAATTATGTTGATAATCCAGAAATGTTCTGATGATATTCCAGAAACGTTCTGATGATATTCCAGAAACATTCACAAAATATTCCAGAAATATTCTGATGATATTCCAGAAACATTTTGTTGATATTCCAGAAACGTTCTGATGATATTCCAGAAACCCTATCAAAGGAAAACAAAAGCCCAGAAAACTTTACTGAGAATCAAAAATGGCTAGAAATACCCAATTGAAAATATGTAAAACATGCTGACCATATCATAGTAACTCACTATGACCATTTCATAGTAACTCACTATGACCATTTCATAGTAACTCACTATAACCATTTCATAATAATTCTTTATGACCATTTCATAGTAACTCATTATGACTCACTATGACCATTTAATATGAACTTATACTGTAGAAATGGAGAAATGTTAGCTGGAAGGCCATGACTGGTGATAAGGATGCAGTCTGCGTCTCTGGGTAGGAATACTAAGTGTCTGATGGGACACTGGCCTCTTTCAGGGAGCAGCCCTGGTGTGAAGCATGCTGGGTAAGGCACGGCAGCCACCCATTCTAAGAGGAGACTGAGCCTATGACAGAAGACCCTGTTCTCATCAGGGACTGCTGTAGCTCAGTTGGTAGAGCATGGTGCTTGCAACACCAGGGTCGTGGGTCCCACGGGGGGCCAGTATGAAAAATGCATGCACTCACTAACTGTAAGTCACTCTGGATAAGAGCGTCTGCTAAATGACTAAAATGTAAAATGAGTATGTGCATGTGTGCGAGTGTCAGTCAAAACTATAATAGAGTACATGCTGAGCATACCAAAGAGAGAGCAATTTCTGTTGAAAGTGAGGAATAATTCAAAACTCCCACAGACTGGCCCCATTCTCCCCCCTCTCCATCCAACTCCCTCGCCTCTAATTTGCATACTTATTTTGTGATTATCAAAAAGCCGCTTTATGGAACATGACGGCAGAGAGAAAACATATGCAAAGTCAAAAGTTGTGTTATTTCCATCTAGAATGAACATATCAAAAACATACTTCTCTGGAGCTGTTTTGGTGTTGGATAGTGACTATATGGCATGGTAATATTATAAAGTGGGAACAACTGCGAAAGTGGCCCCCAGGTCCCTTTCAACTTCAACAACTTCAACAGTACTTAGACATTTAAAGGCATTTCCTATCTTCCAGGCTGTTTGAATTAAAGCGAGCCCGTAAAAATCATGTGGCGAATCTGTAGACGTGCAATTTATGTCACATCACCCCAGCGACATACTACAGTCATGGAGATGGGATGATATGTGATCCGCCCCAGCCAGAACAAACGCACTGGCTTGCACGACTTCCTCTCTTCCACTCTTTATTCCTGTCTTTTCTTTCATTCCTTTCCTCTCCCTCTCTCCTTCCCATTCTTTTTTCCATCACAAAGCCGGATGAGGGTCATCTTACCAATGTCCCCGGTGCCATGCAGAAATCGGATGTTATGTGTGTGTAAGTGTGTGTGTATGTGTGTGTGTGTGAGTGTGTGTGTGGCACTCTCTAACCCGTTAACATCTCAACTTCACAGATCTGATAGGGTCTTCCTCCTCTCTCAGCCTCAAAACACTTTCAGCTCTCTAAATGTAAATTTATCTCCATTAAATAAATATAGACTGCATAACAATCCCTAACTGAAATGCGTGTAACAGAGAGGTGGGATTCCAGTAAAAAGTATCTTTGTATGTCATATTTTATTTGTGTAGTGGACTATGTTGTATTCCTCTGGTGTTTGTATTTGTTTGTGTTGGTTTCTCAAGCTGTGTTAGGGCTCCTTTACCGTGTCCTGGTAGAAGTGGGTAGTATTTCCCTTGTAGTGGACTTTGAATTTGTCTGGTGTTTAGCTCTTTATGTGAGTGGGAGCACTGTGTCTGTGTTGGGTTTGGTTGTTTATTTGTGGGAGGGTAGTGTGTGTGTGTGTGCGTGTACACTTGTACATGTGCACATGCCTGTGTGTGTTTGCACGACTGTGTGCGTGTGTGTGTGCGAACCCATGTGTGTGCCACTGCGTGTGTGTGTGTGTGTGTATTGCTAATCTGCAGCCTGATATTCTGTGAATGGAGGGGTGGTGTTGTTGACCCACCTGCTCCCTTCTCTCTTCAGCTGGATCTAGTCAGATTTCAGCAGCTGCATCCCCTCACAAAGCACCTCTTTGTAATCCTCTCAAGGCGCACACACACAATTACAACAAGAAGAGGAGGAGAGGGGAAGGAGGGAAAAGAGAGCGAGAGAGAGAGAGAGAGAGAGAGAGAGAGAGAGAGAGAGAGAGAGAGAGAGAGAGAGCGAGAGAGAGAAAAAGGTGGTAAGTGTCATTGCAGTGCATAGAGAGAGAGAGAGAGAGAGAGAGAGAGAGAGAGAGAGAGAGAGAGAGAGAGAGAGAGAGAGAGAGAGAGGCGAGAGTGAGAGAGAGAGAGAGAGAGAGAGAGAGAGAGAGAGAGAGAGAGAGAGAGAGAGAGAGCGAGAGCGAGAGTGAGAGAGAGAAAAAGGTGGTAAGTGTCATTGCAGTGCATATCTTTCAGCAAGGTTACTTACAGTAGCAGGCGCTCCTGTGAAGGAGCAGTGTTCTGGCACCTATATAACCCCCCGCACAACAGGCAGGTCACCCGTGATACAAGTCAGTATTAGACGTCCATCCATGTCTGAGGACGTCGGGAGATGACGTAGAAACCGGCCACTAGGGGCAACAGTGAGCGCTGTTACCTTCAAGTAGTTTTTGATTTTGACACACACACACCACCCTATAGATATCCACTGCCTCTCTAATTTACTGCTGACATTGCCTCTCACACTCTAACTTACCTCCTACATGAAAGCATATAATTCTATACCAAACACAACATTATTCAAATAAGGGACTTTAAAGTTCCATGCAAATGAGACAGATAGAGTGAAGGGCTGGAGTGTGTCACTCAGTTGGAGAGTGAAAGGAGCCGAGAAGTGTGCCACATTTGCTTCCCATCAGGCAAATTTTCCCCTGGCACTGTCTCGGGGCGCGGACCACGCCTGTCTGGGGCATGCCATGTCAAATATATACAAGGCCCAGTCAACCCCAGTCATGTCCCTGCTATCCCCCAGACACTAAACCCTCAACCTTTTAACCACCACAAGGCCTCCAAAGTCTTGGGTCTTACCCCCTAGTTACCAGACTTTCTACCCCCAGTTTAGGGTCCCATTTCCCCTAGTCTCTAGCGGCCAGTCCCTGTAGCCTGGCTGGACCCAGACTCCCAATCACCAGCAGCAGAGGAAAGGAGACGTCACTGGGAGATTAACAACAGCAGCACACTTTACTACCACCATAAATCATGACTGTATGTACCTGAGTAGCAGAGCCTTGGAGGCTGTAAATGCAAAAGACGAAGAGGGGTGGCAAGCGTTCGTTGGTTTTCATTAAATTACATTTTCCGTACGTGCATACAGCCACACACAGATGTGCATATAAGAACAAATACACACACATACAAATCCATGCACACACAGCTATATTTTTGTGAAATTTGGGGAGTAAAAATGCTTGACCATTAAAAATCATATTTTCCCTAACCCCTAACCCTAACCCTAACCCTAACCCTAAATCTAACCCCAACCATAACCCTAACCCTAACCCTAACCCTAACCCTAACCCTAACCCTAACCCTTAACCTAACCTTAACCCTAACTCTAACCGAAACCCCAAAAACTCTAACCTTAACCCTAACCCTAACCTTAACTCCAAAACCCTAAACCTAACCCTTAAGCTTAAAATAGCATTTGAACAAATTCTGGACATGAAAAAAGTCCTGACTATTCAAAAAAGTTATTATTTTCCTACCTTGTCAGGACATTTGGGTGAATTGTTAGGACATTGGGGTAGGAAAACAAGTACACACACACCCACACACACACACACACAGACACACACTCTCCCCTTCTCCAGACACAACAGAGAGTGCGGCTCGCCATAGGCATGAGGAGAGTTTAGAGAGCCATATCATTGTTAAATTACCAATTATGAATTAATCCCAAAAACAAACAGGGGAGCCGCAAAGTAAGTAAGCAGTAAACCACAATATAACCAACAGTGGCATATAGTGCATAAAAAGAGGAGGAAGAGGAGGGGGGAAACTCTCATTCTCTCTCGTTCTCCATAAAGCGCCTTAATAACTCAGCATCTTGTTAAGCAGCAGGTCTTGCAGTGAGGTAGATTTACAGTCAATGTTAAAGCTGTCCTGACTTCTCTCATGGGCTGTCATTAGATATACACACTGACCAGTGGGGTAAAGTACTTAAGTAAAAATACTTTAAAGTACTACTTAAGTAGTTTTCTGGGGTATCTGTACTTTACTTTACTATTTATATTTTTGACAACTTTTACTTTTACTTCACTACATTCCTAAAGAAAATAATGTACTTTTTACTCCATACATTTTCCCTGATACCCAAAAATACTCGTTACATTTTGAATGGCTAGCAGGACAGGAAAATAGTCAAATTCATGCACTTATCAAGAGAACATCCCTGCTCATCCCTACTGCCTCTGATCTGGCGGACTCACTAAACACCAATTCTTCGTTTGTAAATTATGTATGAGTGTTGGAGTGTGCCCCTGGCTATCCTTAAATAAAAAACAAGAAAATTGTGCCATCTGGTTTGCTTGATATAGGGAATTTGAAATTATTTATACTTTGACTTTGACTTTTAATACTTAAGTATATTTTAGCAATTACATTTACTTTTGATACTTAAGTATATTTAAAACCAAATACTTTTAGACTTTTACTCAAGTAGTATTTTACTGGGTGACTTTCACTTTTACTTGAGTAATTTTCTATTAAGGTATCTCTACTTTCATTCAAGTATGACAATTGGGTACTTTTTCCACCACTGACACAGACACCCACCCACCCACCCGACCCATGCAACAACCCACCCACCGAAACCCACTTACCAACTCACCCACTCAAACCCACGCAACAACCCACCCATCCACCCAACCAACCACCCACCCACCCAAACCCGCCAAAACCCACACAACAACCCACCCAAACCTATGCAACACCCAAGAGACAGAGAGAGAGAGAGAGAGGGAGAAAGTAAGGAAGGAAGGAAGGAAGGAAATAAGGAAGGAAGGAAGAAAGGAAGGAAGGGAAGGAAGGAAGGAAGGAAGGAAGGGAAGGAAAGAAGGAAGGAAGGAAGGAAAGAAGGAAAGAAGGAAGGAAGGAAAGAAGGAAGGAAATAAGGAAATAAGGAAATAAGGAAGGAAGGAAGGAAGGAAAGAAGGAAATAAGTAAGTAAGGAAGGAAGGAAGGAAGGAAGGAAGGAAGGAAGGAAGGAAGGAAGGAAGGAAGGAAGGAAGGAAGGAAGGAAGGAAGGAAGGAAGGAAGGAAGGAAGGAAGGAAGGAAGGAAGGAAGGAAGGAAGGAAGGGAGAAGGAGTGAGACGGAGACAGAGTATGCATAATAATTAATTGTTCAATAAAATCCCATTTAGCATGGTAAGTACAAGATGTAAAAACAGCATGAGGGAATCTTGTCTGGTTTACGACTTGACTGTGATCTGCCACCTGTGGCACATATATAACTCAATAACTGTAAGGTCCATAACACAGCTGAGTTGGGTGTAAAGTAGTGGTCACCATGTGATGTTCTCTGGGCTGTAAAGTAGTGCTGGCAGAGAGGAGGGAGAGAACAGGGCTCTGCTCTCAGTCCTGAGGCTCTGTTATGGTGTTTGTTTTCAACACTGTCATGTCTCCAAGCTGATACACACATACAGACAGGAACTCAGGCACACGCACGCAGACACACACACAGACACAGGCACACACACAGACACAGGCACACACACACACACACACACACACACACACACACACACACACACACACACACACACACACACACACACACACACACACACACACATGGTGAGAGTAGTAAAATGTAATTTCACCCCAGTGTTGATTGTTCTGAGGTCTGAACAGAGGGACAGACTGGGTGAGGGCCTGGTAAAGGTCAGACTATCAACTGCACTGAGGTAAAGGTCAGACTATCAACTACACTGAGGTAAAGTTCAGACTATCAACTACACTGAGATTGACCCCATGATCCACTACTGAACTGCTCAGCAATAGTCGATCACCAAATATTTCTGTAAAAAAAACAACGACAAAGCCTTGTGTTCCTAATTTTTTGTTATTCCTCTCATGCTATTTGTGGTAGGTGCACTTGATTCAGCAGCCCTAAGCACCGGGTAGGTGAAGTGTTCCCATTTTGAACCATTTCATGTGTCTGAAGGTACAAACTCTGCCTTCCCAGCGGCCCGGTGATCAAATCAAGTGCACCTATAGGCCTTCCACTGGCCAATCGGAAAGCTCCGATTACTGTGTCTGGTGCTTCCTTGAGTGCACAGCAAAGTTGATACTGTGAGATTTCAAAACTTGTAAAACCATGATTCGAGAGAGACTATCAACGAATACAGCAAAGAGTTTACTTTTTTTTATGGCACTGCCAACACTTTATTCAACACTTTTATATGCCATAAAACTACTTCCACTCGCGCTTCAACCAGAACTGCAGCTGCAATGAATGAGTAGTGAAGTGTATTGATAGGCTTGAGGCCAGAGTCAGATGAAGTCATGCATACCATTTGTATGTCTCTGCATCCAGTATGAAGGAAGTTAGAGGTAGTTTTTCGAGCCAATGCTAGCTAGCGTTAGCACAATGACTGGAAGTCTATGGTATCTACTAGCATTCTAGCAGTTACCATAGTCATTGCATTAACACTAGTTAGCAATTGTGCTAAGGCTAGTTAGCAACATCCTTCAAACTGCTCACAGAGACATAAAAATGGTATCCATGAGTTCATCTGACTCTGGGGAAGTAGATAAAGGGCTTCATTACCAAAATCCTGAAGTATCCCTTTAATATTGAGGAAAAGTTCACTTTCTCTGGTCATAGGAGTAACAGCATCAATCTGTGCATGAGGCAGAAATAATGCGGTGCGACTCGAGTTTTGCCATCAGTTGGATGCTGGAAGACGGTGTCCCCTCTTTGGTCAGTCTCAGAGGAGGAAGGGAGAGTGTAAAGACGGTGAGAGTCAGACCCTCTGCTGCTCTCTCCCTCCCTCCACTGAGACTGACCATCAGATACAGGCACCATCAGCCCAGTAAAAAAATAAGCTAATTATTTAAATGTTCACTCAGCTGTGCTTCACAGGTAATACAACAATCTATGACTGGTGTGATCATATACTGTAGGCCCTACCTCAAGTTTTTAAATATAATTTCTAAATGGTGTGAGAAGAACAAGAATGCATTGGCAGGGCAATTCAAGCATAGCCAATGTGTGGTTATAATGTATTGGGCCTCATTGCTACAGAACTGTTTTTAATAGGTTAATTTTGCACAGGCTAAAGTTTTTTAAGTAATGTTTTTTTTTTTATCTAAGTGGTAGATCTCAGCTTGCAAT
This sequence comes from Coregonus clupeaformis, assembly GCF_020615455.1. Classification (NCBI taxonomy): domain Eukaryota; kingdom Metazoa; phylum Chordata; class Actinopteri; order Salmoniformes; family Salmonidae; genus Coregonus; species Coregonus clupeaformis. The sequence goes on along the minus strand of NC_059198.1, from coordinate 1,731,321 downwards.
TTGACTCAGAAAAGGTTGGTGACCACTGGCCTACCATATGGGGCATGGAGATAAGTATCCTCCTGCACATAGTAAACATCCATTACATGAAGCAGAGAAGTAAGGGAATTCTGGGATTCAATCAAAGATGTGCTGTCGACAGCATTGCATTTGACTATTTACATTTTTTTTGTTACACTTGAGTGAACATCCACAGCATTTACCATGACTATGATCTCTGCAGTTTACACCTGCGTGTTTTGGACATCTAAACATTGTGTGAGCTAAAGACTGCTGGGTTGTACCATTAGATTCATCTATTTCTTCTGCATCCGCTGATACCAAGTCTGGGTTATTAACGGGGGCTGCTAGAGCGTTGTTTGTGAGACAAAGCCGGATCCCGAAAAAAACGGTTCTTCTCACAAAAACGTCTGTAAAGTCCAAATGGTTTGAGCTACAAACTATTGTGAACCATCTATGAAAAGCTGAGACTCTCACAAACATGCACATGTAACCTGCCACAAGAGTCGTTAGAAGGTCAGAGGTTCTTCTACATAAAAAATCATAGGAAATCCCTATGTCTATAATACCGTAATATGCTCATATAGTTGCTGTCACAAACTCCAAACTCCACACAGTTGTCACTGACAAGTTGGATATTTATTTCCCAGTGAGCAAACAGTTTATGTACTTACAGCATTCATATAAATGCATTTTAATCAGGTTTTTGCTTTGGCATACCTTCTTTTTTTAATTGACATTTGTCAATAGAACTCATGAATGCAACTTTTTATGTTAATTGTTTTGTGCTCTACTTGTAGCCCTGGTTGTCCTGAAAAGAAAATGGAAAAACACTTCAATGTGAGGCTAAATATGAGGGCAGAGCATAAGAAGGCCTCACTGTGGGAGGCCTGGGACCAATTGTGCAGTGCGCATGTCCACAACACGCCTTTTTATTGAATCTTGGCCATAGTACATTTGTGAACTTATCTGAATAACTACATAATGATTAGAAGTAAGATTTAATTGTTGTTATTAAAACAACATATGTTTTCCAAGCAAAGAATGATGATGATAATGTTATATTTTAATTTCCTTTCATGTGTACTATGGCAGCTTAAAGCTGAATTGCAGTAACACATAAAATAAACACATTTAGATTAAATGTCAGGGAGTTGAGGCAAATATAAGTACAAAAGTAGCTAGATCAGCTATATCAAGTCTGTCTGAATGCTTCTTGAAGCCTCTAGATGGCAAGTCGCGGTCATGGAAGGATCTGGAAGTTCATAGCTAGATAGTCAGCAGAGGTGGTGGTCGGAGGTGCTGGCGGTCAGGTCAGCATGTCCAAGGGCAGGCAGGCAGCTCCATGTCATCCAAGCCTCTCTGCAGTCTTCTCTGTATTGGAACTTTGTGATTAAGTTTGCTCCCCAAAAATTACAGCTCATGTAGTCCTTACTTCTCCTCCTGATTAATGAACCCCCTGGCCCACTGCCAACTCTACATGCACTGCCTTCAGAAAGTATTCAGACCACTTGACTTTTTCCACATTTTGTTACGTTACAGCCTTTTTCTAAAATGTACTAAATAGTTTTTTCCCCCCATCAATCTAGACACAATACCCCATAATGACTAAGCAAAAACAGCTTTTTATACATTTTTGCAAATGTATTACAAATAAAAACGGAAATATCTCACTTACATAATTATTCAGGACCTTTACTCAGTAAAAGTTGCACCTTTGGCAGCGATTACAGCATCGAGTCTTCTTGGGTATGACGCCACAAGCTTGGCACACCTGTATTTGGGGAGTTTCTCCCATTCTTCTTTGCAGATCCTCTCAAGCTCTGTCAGGTTGAATGGGGAGCATTGCAGCACAGCTATTTTCAGGTCTCTCCAGAGATGTTCGATCAGGTTCAAGTCTGGGCTCTTGCTGGGTCAATCAAGGACATTCAGAGACTTGTCCCAAAACTACTCCTGCATTGTCTTGGCTGTGTGCTTAGGGTCGTTGTCCTGTTGGAAGGTGAACCTTCGCCCCAGTCTGAGGTCTTGAGCGCTCTGGAGCAGGTTTTCATCAAGGATCTCTCTGTACTTTGCTCCGCTCATCTTTGCCACGATCCTGACTAGTCTCCCAGTCCCTGCCGCTGAAAATCCTCTCCACAGCATGATGCCGCCACCACCATGCTTCACCGTAGGGATGGTGCCAGATTTCCTCCAGATGTGACGCTTTGCATTCAGGCCAAAGAGTTCAATCTTGGTTTCATCAGACCAGAAAATCTTGTTTCTCATGGTCTGAGAGTCTTAAGGTGCCTTTTGGCTCCAAGCGGGCTGTCATGTGTCTTTTACTGAGGAGTGGCTTCTGTCTGGCCAATCCACCAAAAAGGCCTGATTGGTGGAGTGCTGCAGAAATGGTTATCCTTCTGGAAGTTTCTCCCATCTCCACAGAGAAACTCCAGAGCTCTGTCAGAGTGACCATCGGGTTCTTGGTCACCTCCCTGACCAAGGCCCTTCTCCCCCTGATTGCTCAGTTTGGCCGGGCGGCCAGCTCTAGGAAGAGTCTTGGTGGTTCCAAACTTATTCTATTTAAGAATGATGGAGGCCACTGTGTTCTTGGGGACAATAAAAGCTGCAGAAATGTTTTGGTACCATTCCCCAAATCTGTGCCTCGACACAATCCTGTCTCAGAGCTCTACCGACGATTCCTTCGACCTCGTGGCTTGGTTTTTGCTCTGACATGCACTGTCAACTGTGGGACCTTATATAGACAGGTGTGTGCCTTTCCAAATCATGTCCAATCAATTGAATATACCACAGGTGGACTCCAATCAATAATTTGTTATTAACCGACTTGCCTAGTTAAATAAAGGTAAAAAAAGTTGTATAAACATCTCAAGGATGATCTGTGGAAACAGGATGCACCTGAGCTCAATTTTGAGTCTCATAGCACAGGGTCTGAATACTTATGTAAATAAGGTATTTCTGTTTTTATTTTTAATACATTTGCTAAAATGTCAAAAAAACGTTTTTCACTTCGTCATTATGGGGTAGTGTGTGTAGATTGCTGAGTATTTTGTTTTATTTAATCAATTTTAGAATAAGGCTGTAAAGTAACAAAATGTAGAAAAAGTAAATGGGTCTGAATACTCCTCTTGGGTCACTATTGGTGGGAAAATAGATGTAATTCAAATGAAATTAGTTAGCTTGTTGACAATGGCGATTTTTATCAATTTATGAGCAGGAATCCAATTCATGATATCAAGACTTGATCCTCACTCATTTAGCTATTGGAAAACAAAAGTTTGAACAAATATTTACATAAAAACAATTAAATATGTTTAAACATGTACAGAATTTACATGAGCTCTCTGCCTAGGCTGCCACTTGGCGTCATGGCAACTATAGAACCCCTGGGAATGGCTGGGTAGAAAGCTCATTCCTGTGAGAGAATGAGAAGATCAGACGTTGTGGTCCAGTGAAAAGACTCTTTATGTCCCCGTACTACACCAGTCCTTCATGTTTCTGCTTTGTCCCCTTATTTCCCTGTATGCACCTCTTTAACAGGGAACAGGAAGTGACCTCTGTGACCCCTCTCTCCCACGCCATGTGACCTGTAGCAGTGTAGTTCCCCCATTCAAGCGTGTACGTACGCACACTCACAAACACACACACGGGTTTACTTGCTATATGTAATACACATAACTAGCAGAACTGGAGTCCATATCAAGGTTTAGCTTGACTTCATATTAAAGGACCTACAACCATTATGGATAAAGTGGTCCATGCAAGTGTGAGACTGAACACAAAACTGTCAAAATAGATGAATGAACTCGCAGGACACACACAACTGACCAATACAACACACACACAAATACCTGTTGCTTTTTCCACTCCTATGTTTTGCATGTGATATGAGTACTAGTGAATCTAGCAGCAGTTTGAAATAGTGAAGTAGCTGATGGGAAAACCCCTACTAGCTCCATCCAGATGAAACCGTTCACACACTCTTCCTCCTTTCCCCGTCCCAGGCTAACTGGTGTTGGACAGGTCTGGAATGCACCTCTCCAAAACGGACTGTCACCTATCAAAAAACAATTGAAACCTGAACAGAAACATGTTTAATATAAAAGTAATTGCATGTTGGACATAAAGTTAAAGCAACACTCAATCCCTGGCCTCCCCTGATATGATGGGCACACGGCTGACACACAGATTTTCTAACAGCTTACATGGTTGCTCCACACTTGGTGCCTCTTGAATGAACAGGCTACAAAATAATTAATTAACTTTTCATTAAACTCAATTTTGTGAGTGCAGACTCTCTAAAATCTCTACACTCTCTCTAAAGCTACACTCAACTTCTAGCTTCACCAAGAAGGAATAGGGTTTATCAGCTTGGAAGGAGAAAGTAGGTAGTCTTGTTGACTGCTATCTTCAATGGACCTGTACCAGGCAAGCTTTGTCACAGTAATTAACCATGATTTCCAATGCCTTATTAACTATACATTCATCAACAATATCTTTACATAGCCAGACATTTAGAAGACATTGCATGTACTGTGTTACAAGCCAATTGGTCAAGATGTTCGTCCTTTATGACGGACTGAGTGTCGCTCCTAAAGCAAATTACAGGATCGGTAGCCGAGGCTATCATCGGTCCTCATGAACCAATAAGAAATCACCTTAATTACTCCCAGAACCCCACCCTTCATCTCTGTAATTCACTGTCCGACCCAGCCAGAGCTTTATTAACCAATAAACAGTTGCAAATTGACAGATCACAGAAACCCACAGAAAATGGCAACACATTCCTCTACTGTTGGCTATATTTACTCACCAGCTGGCTTCAAATTACTACACTTACAAGTAGAGTGATGGGGGAAAGGAGGGGTAGATGAGAGCGGAAAAGAGAGAGAGAAAGAGAGTGAGCGGGAGAGCGAGAGAGCAAGAAACACATGGAGAGAGAGAGAGAGGGGGAGGCGGAGAGAGAGACAGAGAGAGAGAGAGAGAGAGAGAGGGGTGGTGGAGAGAGACAGAGAGAGAGAGAGAGAGAGAGAGAGAGAGAGAGAGAGAGAGAGAGAGAGAGAGAGAGCGAGAGTGAGGGGGGTGGAGAGAGACAGAGAGAGAGAGAGAGAGAGAGAGACGAGAGAAAGAGAGAGAGAGAGAGGGGGGTGGAGAGAGACAGAGAGAGAGAGAGAGAGAGAGAGAGAGAGAGAGAGAGAGAGAGAGAGAGAGAGAGAGAGAGAGAGAGAGAGAGAGAGAGAGAGAGAGAGAGAGAGAGAGCGAGAGAAAGAGAGAGAGAGAGAGGGGGGTGGAGAGAGACAGAGAGAGAGAGAGAGAGAGAGAGAGAAAAAGGTGGTAAGTGTCATTGCAGTGCATAGAGAGAGAGAGAGAGAGAGAGAGAGAGAGAGAGCGAGAGAGAGCGAGAGTGAGAGAGAGAAAAAGGTGGTAAGTGTCATTGCAGTGCATAGAGAGAGAGAGAGAGAGAGAGAGAGAGAGAGAGAGAGAGAGAGAGAGAGAGAGAGAGAGAGAGAGAGAGAGAGAGAGAGAGAGTGAAGCCTGCATTCCCGACATTGATGACATCTCGAACACTTGATTGAATTTGGGTCCTTGGGAGAACATCTGAGACTTTGGGGCTCACTGTGTGTGTTCACAGTGTTAATCTCTGGATAATATTGTAACGTTGTTTTTCACAACGCTGGTCATGCTGATGGGTGTTCATGGAGTTTATGAAGTTATGATGCATGAAGAACTGAATAAAAATGAATTTACTGTATGTGCATGTGGTTAGAGGATACTAAAAGCCACCCCCCCTTTCATTTAATATAAAGTATTTAGAGCTTTATTAACCAATAAACAGTTATATAATATTATCATATAAGATATTCAATTGTAAATACATTTCGAGGAATTAACATGGCCAGAACACTAGTTAAATTGATTTAACATCTGAAGATATTCATTCAATTGCACACGTACTACCATGTCATCAATGTTTAAGACGTGATTCACATTCAAAAGATTTTCAGAGAAAATCAACCCATATTACTTTTTCAATGTATTTTTTCAAAGGTAAACCAGTTTATGTGGATTTACCAAAGGTATATTCTCTAAGCCACCAGGAATATGTTAACAGACGAAACATGGAATAACACTTCACTCAGATGACGAGACAAGCTGGGCTTTAATCAGGTCAGTGCCAGGTGCACCAATGTGTTTTTGAGCATGACAACCCTATTAGATGTGGGAGGGGGTGTCTGTTGCTCATAAAGAAGGGGAGAAGGACGGTTGGTTGGTGACTAACAAGAGTATGAGTTATCCTTCGATGATCTCTCAGGCCAGTGTTCAATAACATACTGAACATGAATACAACTATCTGATGTTAGCTGCAGTGTTTTAGTGTCTGTCTGTCTGTCTATCTGTCTGTGAGCATGTGTGTGTGTGCACGTTTCTCTGGTCGTCTGTGTATACGTCTGTGTATTGGGGAGCAGAGGGGCTTATAGCTTACAGTATGTTCCAGTGGGAGTTAGTTTAATTAATCCTAAGTAAAAACAATCCACCAGAGAGGTGTCTCAGAGCAGAGGAGCCATCCGCTCTTAACGCTGCAAGACAAAGTCCCCCGAGCCAGACGACAAGCCATCGTGGTCTAGCTATAGCGGAAAGGCCTCCCATTTCCCGTAAAGCCAAGGGGCGGTTCTCTGATCTGTTACCCCCTCCACCCCTCTGCGCATTCCGCCGCCCCTCCAAACTGCTAGATGTCCCGCGCCATCTAATTCACTGGCAAATTAGGAAGATGATTTAAGAGAATCTGGGATCAAAAAAGCAGACAATCTGGAAGACTGAAGCACACCACAAGTTTTATCCAGACCATATGTATATGGATACAAAGGGAGGAGAGGAGAAACGGAGGAGAGGGAAGAGAGGGATACGGCAGAGAGAAAAAAGAACATACACAGTTCCCCCTGTCTGGGACTAGATACAGGATGGGAACACAGTTCCCCCTGTCTGGGACTAGATACAGGATGGGAACACAGTTCCCCCTGTCTGGGACTAGATACAGGATGGGAACACAGTTCCCCCTGTCTGGGACTAGATACAGGATGGGAACAAAATCCCATAAAATTCCCCCTGTGCATCTGACCACTTATCCTGTCACTGTGGAAAAGAAACCAGGGACAGCTACTTTGTTTGCTCATGGAATCACAAACGACAGTGATATGGCTCTAGGATTAAATATTTGGCCTGCATATCCCCTTTATCGAGACACTTCAAACACTCCGAAAGGAATTGTTGTGTCAACAGGTAAAACCATTATGCACTGTGTTTGTGTGTGTGTGTGCGTGTGTGTGCATGTGGACCTGTTTAACTATTCAGGACCAGACGTCCCCACAAGAACAGTAAACTAACAGAAATTGTACCAACTGGGGACATTTTGTTGGTCCCCACAAGGTCAAATGCTATTTATAGGGGATTAAGTTAAGTTTAGAATTAGTGTTAGGGTTAGAATTAGGTTTAGGGTTAAGGTTAGGAGCTAGGGTTAGTTTTAGGGTTAGAGTTAGGGTTAGAAGCTAGGGTTAGGGTTAGGGTTAAGGTTAGGTTTTTGGGTTAAGGTTAGGGTTAGGGTTAGGGTAAGAGTACGGATTAGGGTTAGGTTTAGGGTTAGGGGTACTATGTGTGTATGTGTGTGTCTTGTTTGTGTAATACGTTGCCTTTAACTTAAGGCGTATCAAAGTTTTCCAGAATCACCAATAGCTGCAGAACAAAAAAATTAACAATTTCAAATGATAATTTCAGCACTGCCATGGCTACCATCCTGTCACTCTGGCTATCATAAGTCCTCTCTATTCCTGAATCCTGACCTATCCCCAATAAGAATGCACGTACACAACCACCTCTAGTTATTAGCCCTGACTAACAAGACAGTTATGTGTCAAGGAGGAACGAAACACAAAATAATCTGGAGGTACTTGAGTTTTTCTCCCCTAATACTCCTGACATTTACAGAAGAGTGTGGCTCATGCTGTTTGTACTAATTGTTTCCTTCAGTTTTAAAACACCCTCCCTCCTCACACACACACACACACACCATCTCCCCAAGCCCACTAATAGCTCTGAATAAAACCACAAATTGGACCAGTAAACCCCTCATTACGATGTTTTAATAGAACGAATATTAGGGGAGTGAGGGGTCAGGGGTCAATAGGAGGAGCTAATGCACAGCAGTTGTTAGGGGCCGGGGCCAGCTCTGATTGGAACCAGCAGCAGCCAATAGGAATGGAACCCCCCCACACACACACACACACACACCCCACCCCCACCCTTGAAACGTCCGCCTGCAGGTCGACGGTGACCTGACTAAATAGTAGACAACCTGGAAAATACATCTGGCCCACGGCCCAAAAGTTAAAACATCCACCATTAACTCAACAGTAGGGGAGGGAGTGTGAGGGGGAGGATGGGACGGGGAATAAAACATCCATCATAGAGGATTTACCTTCATGTAGGTGAGAACCTGGTTGGGTCACATCTAACTCTTGGGCTCACAGTAGGACACAGCAGGCTAAGCTAGGGAAGTTGTCAATGGTAATAGCACACCTTATCTCTCTGTTCATTCACCATGTTTTCTGTATGCATCGTTTGCAAATGAAGTATTTCGAAAACTTTCAACAGGCGAAGTTATATATGTGTGTGTGTTTGTGTGTTTGTGTGTTTGGGTGTGTGCCGGTGTGAATAGGAGTGAGTGTGAAGAGAGAGGTGGTCCGTCTGCCTTTGATGTGGTCCTGGCCTGGGCTGAGAAGGGAGAGAGAGAGCTGTGCCGGGGGCACGGTAGCTGAGTGGAGCCTGTTGAGTGTGTGGTTTGGCCTGGTTAGGGTGAGGGTGGCCTGGTGAGGGGCAGGCAGGGAGTCACTGGCCCAATGGAGGGTAAGCCCCACAGCTCACCATTGCGCAGCCCTTCAAGCCTGACTCAGAGTGAACAGGCAGCACTCTGAACACTCGATATAGCAGCAACGTGTAAAACAGACTTTCTCTGTGAACCGTGTCATTCTCTACCTACACTACATGTTGTCACGCCACAGAACATACTACTGTGATGGAGAAAACTCTATCCTATAGATATCTCAATCTGCCACCCTGTTGAAATCATCAACATTCTATTTGACCATATAGCAATGATGTCATAAAGGGGGGTCACCAAATTGATTCTAATACTAATGGGGTGACATGTTGGATGCTTTTTCTAATAAATAACCTACCACTTGTTGTTTTTTTCACGTCAATATTTTTCAGATTTTTATTTATTGAAAAAAATTGTTTCAAGAGGTTTGAAAATTAACTCAATTGTTAAAACATGTTTTACAATAGAAACAAGAATAAAATATAAATAATAATCTCAGCGACTGTCACGCCCTGAGGTATGGAACTCTTGTATGTCTTGTATGTTGAAATCTATGTGATGTATTCTATGTTTAGGATCTAGGTATTGGGTTTCTATGTTTGGTCGGGTGTGATTCCCAATCAGAGACAGCTGTCGCTCGTTGGACATAGTTTGTACAAGTGCACCGGAAAGGCTTGTGTTATGGTCAGCTTTGAAACCACTGCTACCCGAGTAGCTACAAACAACACTAAACAACTCAGTGGAAGATTGGAAGGTCGGGTGGTTGATCCCCGGTCGAGTCATACCAAAGACAACACTAAACAACACAGAGTGGTCCTCTGTAGCTCAGCTGGTAGAGCACGGCGCTTGTAACGCCAAGGTAGTGGGTTCGATCCCCGGGACCACCCATACACAAAAAATGTTATGCACGCATGACTGTAAGTCGCTTTGGATAAAAGCGTCTGCTAAATGGCATATTATTATTATTATAAAGACTCGAAAAATGTGACCCAATGCCTCTCAGCTTGGCACACATTAAGGAGATGGATTGGGGGTAAGGCCCTATGACATACTAGTATTCTGTCCAGGTTACAGAAACAGGAGAAAGGCTCCTGCCCTTTGGGCCAGTCTGGCTCAGACAAGGCCACCACCACCCAGGCCAGAAACAGTTTTCACCAGAAATACAGAGATGCTAGTGCTTTGCACCAGATAACCGGTGATTCTACTGCCAGCCTCAGAACACTTCCCATCCGAGTAGCTGAGCTCAGGTGTAGGGAGATGGAGAGGGAGTGAGGGATCTTGTGTGGAAGAAGATTGTGGAAGTGATGAATGTGGCAGAAGAGAGGAGGATAGAGGCTGCAGGTTGTTTGTTTCTGCCTCTATGCTGTTGGTTGTAGGACATGGACCTGCTGCTCATGATCAGTGTCAGAGGACTACTGCAGGTACAGTGATGTGAAGGAGAGATGAGGGGTATGTGGGGTCTGAGAAAGGCTTTAAGAACAACATTAAAATAGGTTAATATAAAGACATTTACCCATTGTAGTTATATATAGCGCCTAAACTGACATATTACGTATGAATGTTACTATAAAGACGTAAGAAAACACCACAATGTTATACATTAATTTTAACTAGGATCATGAATGAAAATATGGTTTTGTTTTCCTAATGAGACTACGTTTATTTTCATTCCTTAGAAAATGGCTTCATTAGAGCTCCATGGAGATGGACACAAGGAGAGAGGAGCTGAGAGGGAGACAGACAGCTGTAAAGATGCTCAAAGTGCTCCAGGGTTGGTGACCCAACGTGGTTCAACTAAGAAGAGAGCCCGCCGCCGCGGTCCAACAAGGGGAAACACTGACTAACAGAACATTGTTCATTTGTATTCCAAATAATAGAAAATAACTTTTTCTAATAAATAAAACTTGTTTTTGCATCATATTTTCTGTTCTTATTTTTTATAGGAGTAGTTTGAAGAGGTTTGAAAATGACCACAAAATGAGCTCAAAATGTAAAAAGTATAGTAGCCATTTAGAACCTGTTGAAAAATTGCCACAGAAAGAAATAACATAACTAAGTTGATTTATAAAATTCAATAGGGTCTTATTAAATTTACATATTATATTTTATATTTTATTTAAAAAACAAATGGGGGGGGTACATTTACATTTGAGTCATTTAACAGACACTCTTGCATGCTTACAACAACGAACAATGTATTATATCTGAATGCTTTCAGTAAAGTTTTACCATCATATACAGCTGAAGCTGAAATGAAAGCCTTTTAAGATTCACTGAGGTTGCCCATCACCCTTTTTTTGCTGGGTTTTAGGGTTATAGCCTCATAGTTGCCTCGCATGTTGAATGGGTGACCCATGTTTAGGGGTTATTATACATACTGTAATAGGGTCTTGGTTACTTTACCGTCTAATTTCCCCAAGCCCCTTTTCTCATCTTCAGAACAGGTCTCTCTTGTAAAATATTGAATAATCTGTTTAAACCTCAAATTAAAATCTGGACCACGAAGTGTTGAATAACCTGTATAAACCTCCAATTAAAATCTGGACCACGAAGTGTTGAATAACCTGTATAAACCTCCAATTAAAATCTGGACCACGAAGTGTTGAATAACCTGTATAAACCTCCAATTAAAATCTGGACCACGAAGTGTTGAATAACCTGTATAAACCTCCAATTAAAATCTGGACCACGAAGTGTTGAATAACCTGTATAAACCTCCAATTAAAATCTGGACCACGAAGTGTTGAATAACCTGTATAAACCTCCAATTAAAATCTGGACCACAAAGTGTTGAATAACCTGTATAAACCTCCAATTAAAATCTGGACAACGAATTGTTGAATAACCTGTATAAACCTCCAATTAAAATCTGGGCCACGAAGTGTTGAATAACCTGTATAAACCTCCAATTAAAATCTGGACCACGAAGTGTTGAATAACCTGTATAAACCTCCAATTAAAATCTGGACCACGAAGTGTTGAATAACCTGTATAAACCTCCAATTAAAATCTGGACCACGAAGTGTTGAATAACCTGTATAAACCTCCAATTAAAATCTGGACCACGAAGTGTTGAATAACCTGTATAAACCTCCAATTAAAATCTGGACCACAAAGTGTTGAATAACCTGTATAAACCTCCAATTAAAATCTGGACCACGAAGTGTTGAATAACCTGCATAAACCTCCAATTAAAATCTGGACCACGAAGTGTTGAATAACCTGTATAAACCTCCAATTAAAATCTGGACCACGAAGTGTTGAATAACCTGTATAAACCTCCAATTAAAATCTGGACCACGAAGTGTTGAATAACCTGTATAAACCTCCAATTAAAATCTGGACCACGAAGTGTTGAATAAGCTGTATAAACCTCCAATTAAAATCTGGACCACGAAGTGTTGAATAACCTGTATAAACCTCCAATTAAAATCTGGACCACGAAGTGTTGAATAACCTGTATAAACCTCCAATTAAAATCTGGACCATGAATTGTTGAATAACCTGCATAAACCTCCAATTAAAATCTGGACCACGAAGTGTTGAATAACCTGCATAAACCTCCAATTAAAATCTGGACCACGAAGTGTTGAATAACCTGTATAAACCTCCAATTAAAATCTGGACCACAAAGTGTTGAATAACCTGTATAAACCTCCAATTAAAATCTGGACCACAAAGTGTTGAATAACCTGTATAAACCTCCAATTAAAATCTGGACCACGAAGTGTTGAATAACCTGCATAAACCTCCAATTAAAATCTGGACCACGAAGTGTTAAATAACCTGTATAAACCTCAAATTAAAATCTGGACCACGAAGTGTTGAATAACCTGTATAAACCTCCAATTAAAATCTGGACCACGAAGCCAGTTCCACTACTTTTTTTCATTCTTCCCCTCTAATCAGGGACTGATTTGGACCAGGTGGGTTCTATCAGAGAAAAACCATCAGCACTCCTGACCTGTAGAGTAAGATTTAAATACCCTGCTGCATAAAATTAAATAAAAGGAACATAACACACCTGTTGATGGTCCTGTCAAGGCTACTGTACTATACATCACTTCTCAGCCAGCATTGTTCATATAATATATAGTTCTGCTAAGTGGGAAGCCTGTGCAAATTCATATAGCTACTTTAAAGAAATTGTTCCAAGCAAAGAGACGTGCTTTAAGTGTATTAGAAACAGAGGCAGACTAAAGGATATAGCTTTCCCGTGGGTGATTCTGTAATTTTATTTTGTATGTGTGGTAGAGTATTATTGACATGGCGAGGGGTATTGGCTGACCAGAGCTTGGGAGTGTTGGGATAGAGAAGAAGGGGAAGCTGTGCTGCATGAGGCTCTGTCTCAGTGAGAAAATCTTAACGCCAAAGCAGAGATCCTTTGAGATGTCTCCAAAAGCAGAACATTTAAACCTTCCTTCCCTCCACGGGACACTTAGGGTTCACGCACGCCCCCCCTCCCCACCCCCCTTTTATTTTTGTAATTCTCTCTCTCTCTCTCTCTCTCTCTCACAAGAGCTCTCCCAAGTCCCCACCACAACACAGGGACCGGCGAAGGACAAGGGCTGGAGTCTTTTTAACTGCCTTCCTCTCCTCACTTCCCTCCTCTCCTCTGTTCCCATATTCTCTCCTCTCTAAGCTCCGTTTCCCTCTCCTGACCCCAGACCCCTCCGAAACCACCACAGGCCAGTCCCGCTCCCGCCTTCCGCTTGGCAGAGTATTAAGGCAGCTGTCAGTCAATGTTACGGTTCCGCCCTCCTCGCTGTCTCTCTGAGTGGCGATACTATGATTGCGAGCTGAAACTAGTTGTAGTAATTTTAGCTATATTCTGTCCTGTTGGCTCTACTGGCATCCATTGCTCCTGAGTGAAGTTTACCCTAGGTACAGATCTAGGATCAGCTTCCCCTCCCCCAATCCTAACCTTAACCATTAGTGGGGAAAATGCTAAACTGACCCAAGATTGGCAGCTAGGGGCAACTTCACCCTACTCCGCAACCAGTAGGCTGGGTCTTATCCACATTCACTACCACAGGACAACAGGATTATTTCAATCACTCTAGTCAGTATATAGCTACACTCACCTGCTCTGGCTCTGAGACTTTTACCTCCATTTAACAACACTGCACAGAGACAACTTTTTCCTGTCATCAATAACATGTCTTTGAACCTTCTCCCAACACAATGTGACCCACCTGAGTCGACTTTGTTGGGGTGCTCCACTGTTCTTAATGAAAGCAGCCTGTCGTCGGCCATGCTGGCTATTCTTCTGTGTCCTGCCTTGGCCATTTACTTTCCCTTCCTCAGATACATGGCTTCTGGAATACGTAGCTTGTTCTGATATGTAGCTTGTTCTGCTGAGTCAGTCAGAAAGTGTGCAATTAGAGACCATCAATATCTAATTAAAATTATATTTTATCCAAAATGTCCCAATCAATTTACAGTATTCAACAAAAGTGCACAGATTGCTTACAAAACATTTAGGTAAAAAGTAAGTCAGTATTTTCTTTAGGAAACAGGGCAGTTTGATTACACTCATCCGATTACACTTCAAAATTCAAGAGAATCCAATCTTATGCAAATGCAGGGTCACAGGGACCCATGAGAAACCATTGAGAATGAAAATCTCAATGCTCCTTGTTCATTCAGTCATTCACAGAACTCCATGAGGTGCTGCAGAGAGTATTGTCTTACTGTTTACTGTGGTGGGCCCATATGCCCCACAACACGTAGCCGTGTGTGTGTGTCAGACATTACAGTATAGAGGCATGTTTAAACTAGCTCTGTGTATGACAGAAAACCCTCAGTACTGTCTACCTCTCTCCAGTCATCTTTCATAGAGCACCACAAACTTATAAAAAGCAACTTCCAGACTTAAAGAATTTCTCAAAGAATGACAAAACCCTCTGGAATTTGATGACATAATTTGTGTGGTGTGAAATAGGAAAATACTAGCAGATGGAGCTTACGCCTTTTAACTTGTGTTAAGCAAATTCTACAGTTTCTAGTTCAAATGAAAAACACAGTACACAGACAGAGAGATTATTATCAGTGCTGAGGGAGCAGATGGCCAACAGTAATTTAACTAACAAAGTATTAAAACATTTTCATTCACACTTTAAAAAAAAAAGGCCAACCCTTCTTTTTTTCTGACTCCCTCGCTCTCATCTTGTTAGCCCATAAAGATCACACGAGATGTACTCTACAAGCCCATTCTTCTTACCTCCAAATAGAGTATGGAAGATAGTGATGATGGAGATATTTCCAATATTTTACATCCCCTTTTCCCATCCGATTCTGCATTGAAGAGCAACAGCAACAACATATTCCACATTGTTAAAGACCTCTCCCATCCCATCCAAGTCCCATTCAACTGTCTGTCCATTCCATACGTAGATATCCAAAGGTTGGCTTACCATTCCCCTAGCCTAGCTGTTTCCCTAGCCACCTACAGTGAGCATTGAATAAACCAAACTGCCGGTCAACTGAAACATACCTTGTCTTTTCAATGGAAAGAGCGGTGATAAAATATCTACATGGGAACACACAGAGCCACACAGAGCCACACAGAGCCACACAGAGCCACTAACAAAGGCAGTGATTCAATCTCTCATCTTATCTCCTCTACTCATTCTCTCTAGCCTTCAACATCATCAAGAGGCCTGTTCATATTTTCATCTGAAGTCAGATGTGTTTTTTTCCTCATGGATAACAAACAGACATCTGTCTTTGAGAGATGGACTTCCTCCTTCAACTGTGAAACCTGGCTGCAGTTATAGTCACTACTATAGTAATGTTAACAAAAGAGCTTTACAGTAGCCTACGTGGCCCTGACTGGTAAGTGATGTGGCCATGTTATCTAAAGCTAACAGAGGCCTTTGTTTCAATACATTAGGAGTATTCTGTACATGTGTGGTTCATAGTGTGGCACAGTGTGTGAACAAGAGTCTGGTCCATTTGGTTACATTCAAATTCAGGCTGTGCCCCTCACAGGGATGGATGTGTCTTATCATAGGCCACTAAAACAGAGATGAGAGTCACTGCTACAGTGTAAATGAAAATAGCACCCTGATTATGTGGCTGTTGAACTAACTGACGCATAAATAATCTACATGTTGAAAATGTTATTTATTTATTGATGTATTATTTTTTATTTCCATGTGGCTTAAGTTTTCATTTAGTATTTTCAAAACGTTTTTCCCCAATACTTTTAAGTTCACCATAGGCATCTGACTTATTTTGTAAACTGGCAAGCTCAGAACAGTACTGTCTCTGTGTTACCTTTATTACAGTGACTGACTGCAATGTCACAGGCAACTAGGACCAGAGGTGCCCACTGTATATAGCCTCGTTATTGTTATTTTACTGTGTTACTTTTTATTTTATTTTTTACTTTAGTTTATTGAGTAAATATTTTCTTAACTCTATTTCTTGAACTGCATTGTTGGTTAAGGGCTTGTAAGTAAGCATTTCACGGTAAGGTTGTATTGGGCGCATGTGAGAAATACAATTTGATTTGATTTGATTTGAACTCTCACAAGTTATTTATTAGAATGACCTTAAAAAATAAACATTTGTCTTAGTAGGCCTATGTAACCATAATATATTCCATTCACATTTACTTTTAATTTGTACTTCACATTTTCAGATTGAAGTCCATTGCCCTGGCACAAAGTGGGAAGATATCTATGCACTGACCTGTGGTGGTGCCGTGCCACTGGCGAATCCTAATTGGCCGACAGCGTCTCTGATGGGCAAGAGAGCGCTGCTGCTACAGAAATACAAGCCAGAGCACCACTGACTACACTGGACACCGCGCTGAACCGACTGTGTAGTTAGTTATGTTCTCATACCTGTCATTAATACGGGTTTGTCTCAATAGTTTTTAGAATGGGAACCAGAATAGGTTACAACTCCCTGCGCGTTCAACAAGTGCTTTTTAATGTGGATGTTTAAATAATGTACATGCTATCATGAAGCCAAGTATAATTATTATTCCAGCGTCCAACCACAACTTTTGACAAATATCTGACCAATTGACAACATTACGAATCTGTTGGCACTCGAACGAAATCAGCAAAATATTTTTTTATCTGGACATTTTTATATCCTACCTCTTTACAATATTTTCTCCCTATAGTCCTATCCCATGTGAATTAATTTCGATTGTCGGTGTCTATTTTGTCCAAACAAAACTTAGCCTACGGATAAAAACCCTGTCAAAATGTCCGCAAGGAATGGAAACGCATGACTTTCCTCTTCAACAATGAAGTGGCTGTGCATAATAGAGTGAATGTGATGCTTTAATCCAAGTCCCTGACGTGGATAAAAATGATTACATATTTGTAATACCTAGAAACCTAAAACGTTTTCTATGCAATGGTTTAAATTAAAATTCCACCTTGTCAAAATGATGAAAATATTATCTTTGTTATTGGACGTTTTATTTATCTAGAATATAGATGCAATTCTATCAAAAGGGTCAGCACGTTATTAGATGAAGTCTTAAACAATAAATACGACACATCTGTTTATGAGTGTGTTTTAAACGTATAAGTGCACGGAGGACATTAAGGTTGGTTTCATATGATGCGTTATCATCTACGTAACCACTACGAATCAAATTGCCAAGGCAATGAAATATCACAAATAATATGTTCATAGGATTATGTCTTTAAAAAAAACAAAAACATTATTGCTTAAATATGTATTTTTTTGTGCCAGGATACATGCATATTTACTAGGCTACCTAACATAAGGAGATCGAAATAAAACATATTATTTGTGAATAATGCACTGCAACTTAATAGTAAAATAGTCTAGAAAGTATGGAACAAAAGTAAAGTATGTCTCTCAAGTTTTTCCAAAAATATTTTACATACCAAAATTCTATTCAATAGAAGTATTCTTTATAAATAACATCAATTCCTTGATGTATTGATATGCTACTGGATTCAAGATTGGAAATAGATTTCTGACACTTTCATAATGTTTTGTGATAAAGCTTAGTCAATGTCACAATGGAGGTGTTTTTCCATGCATTAACCAACCGTTAAATCATTATTTGCGATTGCCAAATAGGTAGGCTAATCCGCACTAAACGAGAGTGTGCACGCTCGGATGAGTATGAAAAAATGAAAACGTTATTACAGAAACATATATATATATATATATATATATATATATATATATATATATATATATATATATATATATATATATATATATATATATTATAATAATATTTTAAATTTTTTACAAATGACTTGCCATTCAATACCACAACCAATCGGAAACGAAAATGGTGATAAGGCTCAGCCAATCAGAAGCAGAAGGTGGAGTGAGGGCTCCAAACTTCAAGTAAAGTTCCTCTATCGCCCAACCTCTGCACTCATAGTGAAGACTGCTGCGTCCAGAACTGTACCACCCCTGACAGCACAGGACAGGACCGAAGAAAAACAAACAAACAAAGAAAGGGAAAACAACAGAGTTTTTGTTTTTGTTGATGCTGTCAAGGAGTCTACCTAACATGGTTCAGCGTGCGTAAAATGCGCAATCGTTCTAGCTCATTATTTTCACTTAAATAGTCGGCGACGCTTTAAAAAAGAAATCAACAACACTAAAGTATTTACATCGGATTTAATCATTTTGAGGCTGACCAAATGTTAAAAATGACCGCAGAGCATGACAAGTCCATCAGCGACCCGCCGTGTAGCCCGGCGGGGACTACCAGCTCCATGTCGCAGGATGACTCCGACTCGGATGCACCCTCGTCGCCGACGGGATCAGATGGACACGGATCACTGCTTGCTGGTATAGGAAAGAAACTGGACGGCGAGGATGATGACAGATTCCCAGCCTGCATACGTGACGCGGTGTCGCAGGTTCTCAAGGGATACGACTGGTCCCTCGTCCCCATGCCGGTGCGGGGAAATGGCTCGCTGAAAAATAAACCCCATGTCAAAAGACCGATGAACGCGTTCATGGTGTGGGCGCAAGCTGCGCGCAGAAAGCTCGCGGACCAATACCCTCATCTGCACAACGCCGAACTGAGCAAGACTTTGGGGAAGCTATGGCGGTAAGTAGGACCAAATGGGACTGTTTATAATTTGGTTAACTAAAAAAATATAATTTACATACGCCTATCAAACAAAAACAAGTATACTTGATACAGTACAATGTCTGAATCTGATTTTAAAGCGATGTGTCACTAAATAGAAACGAATTAGGTCATCATTCCAGTGACTATTCTGTGAAGTCAGTAGAAAACATGCACATTTTTGCATAATTTAGAAAGTTGAAATATTACGACTGTAAAGAAAAGAAAAGAAAAACGGAGGAAAGTATGTGTTTCCTACTTTGGATAATTGTAGGCCTAATGACCAGAATGATCTTCCCTGTTTAAATAGGCCTACTTAAAAAAAAATATATATGTGTTTTATAATTAGGCTATTACAATTCACCAACTGAATAGTTAATTTACATATTATGTTTACACTATTACCATAGCTTACTATCAGAGAATGAGAAGCGGCCATTCGTGGAGGAAGCGGAGAGGCTTCGGGTGCAGCACAAAAAAGATCACCCCGACTACAAGTACCAGCCTCGGCGTAGGAAGAGTGTGAAACCTGGGCAGAGTGACTCAGACTCTGGTGCGGAGCTGGGGAATCAAATGTACAAGGCTGAACCAGGATTGTTGGCGGGCATAGCCGATGGACACCACCACCCTGAACATGCAGGTGAGTTGATGAGAAGGAATGTGTCAAAATAGCACAATTAACATCTTATTGTAGTCAACCATTTGGATTTATGAAATGTGTTAATGGCTGAGGACAGTTAATACTTTACAATGTCTGTTGTTTTTTAGGAGCTAATTGTACAGTAACTGTTAATAATATTGAGATTTTACAGAATGTCCCCAAAGCTTCATGACATTCTAAATTGACCAATTAATTACATGTGATCAAATTCGACCATATTTGGATCACTTGGACCATTCCCAAGTGTGGTCCACAACACAGCTGACATGTTATTGTTTTACCATCCTCAAGGCCAACCTCATGGTCCACCCACACCCCCCACCACCCCCAAAACAGACCTGCACTACGGGGGCAAACAGGACATGAAGCACGAGGGACGGCGCCTGCTGGACAGCGGCCGACAGAACATAGACTTCAGCAACGTGGACATCTCCGAGCTCAGCACCGACGTCATCAGCAACATGGAAGCCTTCGACGTGCACGAGTTTGACCAGTATCTACCACTCAACGGCCATGCCTCCACCGCTGGCGCAGGTGTGGACCACCATGGCCACCATGGACCAAACCTGGCGTCTGGCGCCGGCTCGTATACATCATACAGCCATGCCACAGTGAACAGCGCCATTTGGAGCCGCAAGAGTGCCGCCATGTCTGCCTCTTCCTCAACTTCTAGCGAGGCGGTCCCACAGCACCGGGCCCACATCAAGACGGAGCAGCTGAGCCCCAGCCACTACAGCGGGGACAGTCACTCCCACAGCTCCCCCTCCCACTCAGAATACTCCCACTCCTACACAGCCCAGACCTGCGTGACATCATCCGCCGCTGCAGCTGCAGCCTCCTTCTCCAGCTCTCAGTGTGACTATACAGACCTCCAGAGCTCCAACTATTACAACCCCTACTCAGGCTACCCTTCCAGCCTGTACCAGTACCCCTACTTCCACTCCTCCAGAAGGGCGTACCACGGGAGCCCCATACTCAACAGTTTGTCCATTCCCCCCACCCACAGTCCCCCCACATCCAACTGGGACCAGCCGGTGTACACCACCCTATCCAGACCGTAGGTGACTGTTCATGTAAAAGGACCATCCATTACTCACCAGGAACATGTTCATCAATATGTTTTGCAACGGACAACAAAGATGACCACTTCTTATTTGACAAGTCCAAGTAGTCCCTCCCCTTATTGTTTGTCTGGTGCCCAATGAACATGACCAAGGTCTCATGGAAATGTGAGAACTAGAGGAAGAGGATCGGAGGGTGCTAGGCTACCCCCATGCCAATTTGAACATGAAGTGAAATAGAAAAATAATTGAAGTGCCTGCTGTTTTTATACAAAGCTTTTTCGTTTGAGCTTACCCATGGAAAGACAGAAAGACTGACTTTGACACAGAAATCAAGTCAAAGGCGAACCAAAATTCCTCTGTGAGGAGTCGGACATCCCCCCCGCCCCACACACACACACATCTAGTACAGCCACGCCTTTTTTCAAGTTCAGGGTTGTGTTCATTAGTGCACACAATGGAAACGTTTAAAGACGTTTTGCAACGGGAAATGAGCATTTCTTATTTCTTCTGTTTGGTGCCTAATGAATACGACCCAGGTCTGCACATGTTGTTGTGTTGTGTGCACCATTTGAGCCAGCAGCGTGCAGGCCTGCCATGGACTTGTGTAGGAGAGAGAGGGCATAACGGTTAGGCCCAAGTCCTTTGAGAAGCAGATGGAGAAACAGATACTTTTGGAATGAAGCTCTGGGATTAATGATGTGTTTTCACAGGCTGAATCCCAAATGCCACCCTATTCCTTTTATAGTGCACTACTTTTAACCAGGGCCCTTAGGGCTTTGGTCAAGTAGTGCACTACAGTACGAGGCCGAGCTGTATAACTTAAATATGCACACATATATTTACATCAGTGGACCAGTCTTAATTCAGTTGTTCATTTATATTCTTAAATGTTCATGTTGTTGTTATTTTGACGTTAGAAATATCTTAAATATGTATTTATGTTCATTACGTTATTTTCCTTTTTGTTTCCGATTTATTCGTTAAACACTAGTAACAAAGGAGGGGTATATCTCAATGTCTTTCGGATGAAAATGGGTGGATGGTGGATCTAAGTACAGTAGAAATTCTATGACACATTACTACATTTTATAGCACCATTCCCTAGACGACCAATAACAAACATTGTCTCCATTCCAAGTTGCGGGACAGCAAAGTGGGACCAATAGAACAGCTCTATTTGAATATCACATGATGCAACAGATACCAATAGACCAATAGAATGCCACCTGATCCAACAGGTGCCTGGAAGCTATGCTTGGCCAATTGCGATTAGTCATGATGTGGGGTTAAAGGAAGTGGGGTAAGATAACACCAGACACACTGAGTAACGCGTCAGCTGGACTCATGCAGACAAGACGACACACAGATGTGTGTGTGTGTGTGTGTGTGTGTGTGTTTGTGTGTGTGTTGTCTTAGGGGACCAAGCATGAACATGTAAGGACAGAACAGTTGTTTTGATTGACTAAGCAGCACACTGTACTGTTATCTGAGCTAAACAGGGTCACCGTAAGCTTACAAAGAAAAACTGAGAGTCTTCTTATTCACTATGACAGAATGCATGTGAGACCGTTTATGTGTGTGCATTGGGTCAATTCCTCAGAAGTCATAAGATGCCAATTCACTGTAACCCTGTTTACATGTGCAGAATATATTTGTGCCTTCTAATGCTTTATCTTAATTTCCGAATTGGATTATTAACAAACTTCATGCAACATACACTACAATCAGTAATCCACACTACAGAATCAAATAATTAATCTCTACGGAATCTTCATTTGGTGCCGTTTGTAACAGCCTCAATGTCTGTTCAATTTCTCTGTGATTAGTTGAGATTTAAAGGTACAGAGCACCATACTCTACTTTATGTCCACAGAATGCAGTGTTTTTCTTTATATTATCGCAGTGTATGTTTTTAATGACTAAGCTGTGAACCATGTTGTCATCTATTAACTAGGTCATCCACACGCCACAGCTAAACCATTTGCTGGCCATTTCTGTGTAAATAAATAAAAAAGAACTTTTCTCATTGACTGACTGTGCCTTTAAAAAAATTTAAACGTGATATTGAAGTTAGCCTGGTCCCAGATCTGTCTGTACTGTCTTGCCAATTCCTATTGTCATTGTTTGGCATGACAGCACAAACAGGTTTCGGACCAGTTTAGTTTAAAGTAGCTCTAGGCTTGAAATTTAAGATGATATATTGACATTTTATTTTCTCAAGCTCCAATACTGACGGATTCAGCTAAATGGGGTTACGATAACAGAATAGGGTCGTGTTAAACGTTCTCGGTTAGCTTTGAATAAGTAAGCTTTGTGGAAAGGTCTAAGCAGCACATATTGAGCAGCTTGAGGTAGTGGCTGTTTTGCTCTATCCTCCTCCTGCTCTCACATCTGTATAGTAGACAACAGTTGTCGAACACAGAACCATGTATTACAGATGAAAGGAGAACTACACTCAAAAACAATATTTTTGTATTGTATTAATTATTTCACTGTTACTACAATCCCAAAAAGCATCTCCAGAACACATTTAGCTCTGTGCTGAAATCCTGAAGAACATGACTGCTGCGCTGCCATGCACAATTTTGGGATTGTATTAACAGCAGAGTAATGAACAAAATATGAAAATATCCCTCACCCATCTAAAACATTAATATATAAGCAATGACAGTCCTTCATTTGGAACTGTCTATAGGATGCCACAGAGTCACTGTAGTTAGTTTTCCTCACTACATGCATCCATTTGGATCAGTTAGCTTTCACTTGAAACACTATGCTAAAATAAAATACTATTTAGGGTTCCATCAGTCTTTATTTCTGTCACCATCATGTAGGCCACATGATGTGCACGCGCACGCACATGCACGCACACACACACGCACACACACACACACACACACACACACACACACACACACACACACACACACACACACACACACACACACACACACACACACACACACACACACACACACACACACACACACACACACACACGCACACGGCTCTGGGAAACCCCTCCGACCTCTGATGTAGGTAGTTGAACTGTAAAAAATAAGAAGAAAGAACCTCAATAGTTCAAACAGAGTTAAACTAACAGGCAAAGAAGACTGAGAATGCCTGCCTGCCTGAATCTAGAATGTTCAAGTTGGCACTGGCATGCATGCCACCAAGCAGCCGTCCCCAATGGGTCTGAGGGAGAAAGCCAAGTGCCAGCACTGAACTGCTGAATTGTAATGAGTCATTATGCGCTGGAGGGGCCTCATTGTCTCCATTTATTCGGACGGAGAGAAAAGAATTAATTGGACAGAAAATGGCAGGGCAGAGGAACTGACCAGTCATTAAGAGGGCTGTGAATGGACGATTAGATGCACATTTATTTTTTAGATTTCCCCCTCGCCTGTTTCATATCGCAACGAATGCCCCGAAAACAACAAAACAACAACCACCGGTGGCAGCCTAACAACCACCACCACAACGTAGAATCAGGAAATGATATCAGCACATAATGTTAATACCAAACAAGAGAGAAAAGATAATACCACAGCAGATGGGGTGTGGGTGGTTCAGGAACGGCTTGTTGTTTTCCTCCTTCAAAGTCTGTCTTTTTTCACAGTTGTTCGCCAAATAGTTTCAGGAGGAACTCTTGAGAAAGGATGGGGGGGGCTGCTTGGGTCCTGTTTCGTTGGAGAACGTCCTTTCGCCATGTTTCTGCCGGGGCCCTCTTGAAAGCTCTACTGTAAATGAGTAACAATGAGGCTGAAGTGGAGGGCTGTTCCCACTGACTGGAAAAGCAGAGCAAGTCAAACCTGAGCAACACTCCCATCTCCAACATTTATGGGTTTAAAAGTATTTCATGCAGTTTTTAATGACACGAGAGAAGAAGACAATGGACTAGCACAGCCATGGGATTCATGTTCCATTTGTATTCAAATGAATGGGAGAAATTCTGAACATGCACACGCACTGACACACAAATGGATAAGACACACACATGCATGCTCACACACACGCACACTCGCACACACACAGGCGTACGCCATCAGAGTATTTGATCAGTGAACACCAGATCTAGACAGGGTTAGTTCTGTCAGGGGGTTCGTGTGTAGAGCAGGGTCCAAGGTCTGATGTACATTCCGCCTGTCACAGCCATTGTTGACTTTTGGAAAGACGTGGTCTGGGACACATCCCATTACGGAACACTGGATGAACCCAGGGACATCACAAAGCCACAACCACCTCACCAGATCCCATCGTTATCAAACTGGGTTCAAACAGTTTTTGTTTTCTTACAAGTACTTCAGCTTCACTCGTGCAATGGAATCAATGGAATAAATCAAATCAAAGTTTATTGGTCACGTGCACAGGATACAGGTGTATGCTTACTTGTTAACTCTCCTCAACAATGGAGTACAATATCAATATCAATATCAATCAATATTCAAATGCAAAATACAAAGTCCAAAATAACAGGAATAGTTCCAAAAATGCACTCCAGGCAGGCTCAATCAAATACTCAAAGTATTTGAAAGAAAATAAATACCATCGGAACCCAGTTTTGGGTCGCATTGTTAGGACTGGGATAGCTATCAGGGTTATAGTCTCATTGCTGTTAATGAGTCCCTGTTACTCTGCATGTTTAGGGGAAACGGGGAGCTACTGGGAACTCTGGGAACCCAGGGAACTCAGGGCCTGATTTGCAATGGAAATGAAGTGGACATAAAGTATCGTTACTGCCTGCCTGCCATTGAACTAACCGGCCTAGCCTGCCTGACCGGGACACACTTGATGCACAAAATCTTCCTGATAGAAGTGGGACTTGGTTGGGAGAAGAGCCTCTCCTTCCTTCCTGCTTCAAGGCAAACCTTACAGAAATGGCGCTTTAGCGGATTCCACGATGAGGTGTAGTCACCTTCACTATACAGAAAATGTTAAGCTGCTTTGTGTCGTTACTGTCCAAATATCCTGGCTATCTGAATAAAGTAATTGCTCCTGATTGCTGGAGTTGACTGTTTTAGATCGATACAAAATGTCAGACTTTTTATGTGTAGGCCTCCTTTTTTCTCAGGATGTAAACATACATCAATATAGATATAGAAGGTAAATAAATATACTAATGAAATATGAATATACATATAAGCTAATAAAAGCAGCAATGATTATAGCAAGGGGAAAGCTGTGCAATATGATATGACAAAAGCTAAAGCTAATATGCTAGTAGGCTAACGTGGTAGCATAGCATACAGGTGGCAAGCAACAAAAAATGCTTCTATAATAAAGCTGGTAAGTCTGATTTGGCAGTTATTTAACAGAAAAATATATGCACAAAAAATGCCAGTGCAAAAATATTGTGATTGAAGTAACGTGCTTTTCAATGGCTAGCTCCAATTAGCAAACATAAATAACTTCAGAATGCGAACAGAACTTCACAGAATGCAAACAAAAACTTCATTAAATGTTAAACAGATTTATTTAAATTGAGGCTAACAAAAACAACATAAAAGTAAACCCTGTTGTTAAATTACTACAGCAACCTGGTTAGTTAGTTAGTTAGTTAGTTACCACTAGTTCAACACCTAGTGACCCAATCAATAGATTTGTGCCTTTTAGGGAGGCTAAAAGAGGCATAGTTCAGCCATAATCCGAGTCCGAGAGGAAGTTGTGTATTACTGGAAGCTTGAGGACATTATTTTTGCTTTAATCGTTACACTTTTAAAATTTTCAGATTTTTAAGAGGGGGCGTCCGTTAATCATTTAATTACATTTGTATGGCCTAAATAGATGAATGTATTAACTAGTATATCAAGAAATCAATATAGATAGATACTGTAGATGAATGACCATATCAGTGGATTTAGATATAGATTTAACTATATAAATCAATAAATGTCATCTTGATTGAAAAGTTTGGATATGGCCACGTGACCTTGGGTACCAGTCTGAGTAATGTATTCTCTGAACCTACACCACCTCTTGTTTGCAATTGAATCCCCGGCCTCCAAAACAAACACTAAACTGAATTTCATTCATTCTGTCCCCAGAGTTAATGACTTCCTGAATACATCAGCTTTATTTTGTGTCCTTTTCTTGTTCTTCTCGCTAAATAAAATGTTGCGTTTTACCAGCAGTGTCTCCTGAGTGACTGGCGCACTGTGGACCAAGGAAAACAGGCTGCCAGACAGAACTAACATTGACTTAACATTGACTTCCCTAGTTCCACGAGGGCTCGGACAGAGGGGAAGGAGAGAGGGAGTGGGTCTTGGTGCCAGTGCATTCACCCTGCCGCCCCTGAACACGCCACTAAATTGGGTCTGGCTCCTCCAAGGACGACTATATTTGGCAAGATGTTCATCACCAACCGGGGCCCTGGATGGACCTAGCACTATAGATGTAGACCCACATCAGCCAATAGGAAAAGGAAAACAACTCTGTAATAGTCCTACAGTAGTTAAACATTTGACCGCACTTAATTCACACATGTCCGATGAAACACTGGGTGTTAACATCACAATAGAAAATATGCTGTGTGTTTACTGAATATGACAGGTAAAGTATAGTGCCTTTCACAACTAAAGAAAGCAGCAGAAAAGGACATCTGTTTCTGTTTTCACTGTCGAGAGGTTGTCATTTAGTGTCACTGAACAGTTGTCCATGTTTTTTCACCCTCTCCTTTCTTTTGTCTGTTGTTTTCTACTTTCTCTTGGCACATTTTGATTGTGAACTGGGTGATTACTTCATTTAGTTTCAACAGCCGCAACACTTGTTGATTTGTCACTATGGTGATGACCCCTCTATCGGAATCCACCAGGTACAGAACCAAGCACTACCAAAGAAGTGCCATAACATTGGCTGCTCAAACAGTGAGCTATGGACGGACACTTCTGTCTTACCCTTAGAACTGAGAGGTATGTATTTTAAAGTTGTAGTTTTTTTTATTGTGTCGATGATTTCCTTGTGCATAGTGTATTTATGTGAATTGTGTCAAATAATTCCGCATTGGCTGTCATTGGTACTTCATCATGTCGAATTTGTGAAATAAACCATTCTATATTGTTTCTCAGTCATTGCTCAGGACTATTGTAAAACTATTGTACACTTAGATAGGCCCATTTTCAGTATTACTTATCCCTCAAATGTATTCTCACTCTCCTCCTCACCCACCTCCTTCATCTTCTCCTCAACCTCCTTCCGTTCTCATCACCACATATCACGGTTGAGTAGAAGGGGAAATTCTATAAGAAAGCTTGTAATTGTTCATTATCTCACATAGATCATCTCACTAGGTCTCTGAAATTTGATTAAATCAACGTTAATGTCGTTAATTCACTCTAACTGTGTTCATTATCCTGTTAAAGAAGAGTAGTAGTCGGAGAGAAAGACTAAGGTCAGCTGAATGGAGTAATACACTCGTATTGTTGACATCCTTGCCATGCGAGTGGAGAAAGGCCTCCTTTGTGAGTGTTATTGAGGCAGCCATTACTTTTTAAAGAGGTTAGATGAATTAATGAGGGGGATCGTCTCTGCTAGGTCTGCTCTGATATAATTAGAGATGGAATATAGAGTGGTTAGCTCCATACGGATGTGGTAAATAAAACATAAAAATGTTGAATAAATACAGTGGGACCTTCTTCTAAACCCTCCCTACTCCCAGACGCCCACATATATTACTTTGTCGTCTCGTCAGAGCGCCGCCGGTGTGAGAGAGAGAGAGAGAGAGAGAGAGAGAGAGAGAGAGAGAGAGAGAGAGAGAGAGAGAGAGAGAGAGAGAGAGAGAGAGAGAGAGAGAGAGAGAGAGAGAGAGAGAGAGAGAGAGAGAGAGAGAGATTAAGAGAGAGGCACAGAGAAAAAGAAGCAGATGAAAGAAAGAGTCTCTGAATTGGAGAGAATGGCCAAACTACATATAGTGGGTCAGAAAGAAAAACAACACCCCTTTTTCTCTCCCACTGCCCCCCTTCTGGAGGCTGGCTGGCAGACAGACAGCAGGGCCAGAGGTTTACTGGTTGGCAGAGAGTGGCAGAGAGACAGCAGGGCCAGAGGTTTAAATGAAGCCTAGTGCTGTGCTGGCAGGGCTGTGTGTGAACTGTGAGCTGAGTTCGCTCTGTCACACGGCAACTGTGATAAAACAGTAGAGCCATCACAACCCATTTATTCTGTTGAGAAGCATGCTCCACCACTAGACTGGTCCCAGATCAGTTTCTTCTGCTGTCGTGCCAACTCCTATGGTCATTGTCACGCCTAACTGACAGCACAAACAGATCTGGGACCAGGCTACCCCACCACCACCACTTGCCTATTGAAACGTTGTAGACTATACACCACAGAAGGTTGGTGGCACCTTCACTGGGGAGGACGGGCTCGTGGTAATGGCTGGAGCGGAATTAGTGGAATGGTATCAAATACATCAAACACATGGTTTCCATGTTTGTTTCCATTATTATGAGCTGTCCTCCCCCCAGCAGCCTCTACATATTAAATACCATTACGAACCCAAGAGACCATAAGGAATACATTTGAAAACCTGAGGTGCCACTTTATCTTTCACTTCCAGGGCTGTTTTGAGCATGGACAATACAGACAGTACAACCACAACATATTATGTGACCATTGTGATATTTGTCGAAAATGCAGATGATCAGCAACACATGGACTTCCCCTCACACTTGATATCTTCTGTGGTATGACAAAGAACAGGAGAGAGAGAGAGAACAACTAAGGGAGAACAGAGTTTGTTCTCCCATGTGGTTTTGGCCCTGCTCTGCGAGGCTTGGAGAACGGCCAGTCTCTCTCCTGGCCCATGCTTTGATATGAATTGGGTTCATTATGTATGTGAATCTATTGTCAGTGAATGAAAGAATGTGGGGCCTTCTGGAGGAAAGTGTGTGTGTGTGTGTGTGTGTGTGTGTGTGTGTGTGTGTGTGTGTGTGTGTGTGTGTGTGTGTGTGTGTGTGTGTGTGTGTGTGTGTGTGTGTGTGTGTGTGAGCGAGTGCATCTGTGTGTGTACGTGTGTGTGTATTGGTCTCAGTGGAGGTTCTCTCTAGTCCTGTAGGTGGCTTATGTGCTTTATGGGGACACAAACCCAGCTCTGTGTCACCTGATCACAGCACCGGCTGTGTGGGGCAATGTCTCTGTAGCAGACATTTTCTCTGATCAGATTCCAGTTCTAAGCCATGTACTCCTCTCCTCTCATCATAGTGCTTGATGGTTTTTGCGACTGCATTTGAAGAAACGTTCAGTTCTTGAAATGTTCCTTATTGACTGACCTTCATGTCTTAAAGTAATGATGGACTGACGTTTCTCTTTGCTTATTTGAAGTGCTCTTACCATAATATGGACTTGGTATTTTACCAAATAGGGCTGTCTTCTGTATACCCCGCATACCTTGTCACAATACAACTGATTGTATCAAACGCATTAAGGAGGAAATAAATTCCACAAATACAATTTTAGGAAGGCACACCATTCCAGGTGATTACCTCATGAAACTGGTTGAGAGAATGCCAAGAGTGTGCAAAACTGTCATCAAGGCAAAGGGTGGTGTAGTGGGTGATTTCAGAGGGTAAATCACAGAATATATGGTTTATTCAGGAACACAGCGATACGCACCAATGTGTAAAAGACTGGGGCACTGGAGAAAAACAAGGCACAAGGGTGAATATCCCGGTGACACAAAATACAAAGTAGCTCCACCGAGCTTGAGTAACTTCCACAATAACTAATTACACACCAAGACAGGGGGGCAGAGGGAGCACTTACAGTGGCTTGCAAAAGTAT
This sequence comes from Coregonus clupeaformis, assembly GCF_020615455.1. Taxonomy (NCBI): domain Eukaryota; kingdom Metazoa; phylum Chordata; class Actinopteri; order Salmoniformes; family Salmonidae; genus Coregonus; species Coregonus clupeaformis. Next base: position 1,700,854 of record NC_059198.1, on the reverse strand, counting down.
TCACCCCCCTTGGCATTTTTCCTATTTTGTTGCCTTACAACCTGGAATTTAAATTGATTTTGGGGGGGTTTGTATCATTTGATTTACACAACATGCCTACCACTTTGAAGATGCAAAATATTTGTGAAAATTTAGAGCGCTTAACTATTCACCCCCCCCCCAAAGTCAATACTTTGTAGAGCCACCTTTTGCAGCAATTACAGCTGCAAGTCTCTTGGGGTATGTCTCTCTAAGCTTGGCACATCAAGCCACTGGGATTTTTGCCCATTCTTCAAGGCAAAACTGCTTCTGCTCCTTCAAGTTGGATGGGTTCCGCTGGTGTACAGCAAACTTTAAGTCATACAACAGAATCTCAATTGGATTGAGGTCTGGGCTTTGACTAGGCCATTCCAAGACATTTAAATGTTTCCCCTTAAACCACTCGTGTTGCTTTAGCTGTATGCTTAGGGTTATTGTCCTGATGGAAAGTGAACCTCCGTCCCAGTCTCAAATCTCTGGAAGACTGAAACAGGTTTCCCTCAAGAATTTCCCTGTATTTAGCGCCATACATCATTCCTTCAATTCTGACCAGTTTCCCAGTCCCTACCGATGAAAAACATGCTGCCACCACCATGCTTCACTGTGGGGATGGTGTTCTCAGGGTGATGAGAGGTGTTGGGTTTGCGCCAGACATAGCGTTTTCCTTGATGGCCAAAAAGCTCAATTTTTGTCTTATCTGACCAGAGTACCTTCTTCCATATGTTTGGGGAGTCTCCCATATGCCTTTTGGTGAACACCAAATGTGTTCGCTTATTTTTTTCTTTAAGCAATGGCTTTTTTCTGGCCACTCTTCCGTAAAGCCCAGCTCTGTGGAGTGTACGGCTTAAAGTGGTCCTATGGACAGATACTCCAATCTCCGCTGCGGAGCTTTGCAGCTCCTTCAGGGTTATATTTGGTCTCTTTGTTGCCTGTCTGATTAATGCCCTCCTTGCCTGGTCTGTGGGTTTTGGTGGGCGGCCCACTCTTGGCAGGTTTGTTGTGGTGCCATATTCTTTCCATTTTTTAATAATGGATTTAATAGTGCTCTGTGGGATGTTCAAAGTTTCTGATATTTTTTTTATAACCCAACCCTGATCTGTACTTCACCACAACTTTGTCCCTGACCTGTTTGGAGAGCTCCTTGTTCTTCATGGTGCCGCTTGCTTGGTGGTGCCCCTTGCTTAGTGGTGTTGCAGACTCTGGGGCCTTTCAGAACAGGTGTATATATACTGAGATCATGTGATATATCATTTGACACTTAGATTGCACACAGGTGGACTTTATTTAACTAATTATGTGACTTCTGAAGGTAACTGGTTGCACCAGATCTTATTTAGGGGCTTCATAGCTAAGGGGGTGAATACATATGCAAGCACCACTTTTCCGTGATTTAATTTTTTTGAAACAAGTTATGTTTTTAATTTCACTTCACCAATATGGACTATTTTGTGTATGTCCATTACATGAAATCCAAATAAAAATCCATTTAAATTACAGGTTCTAATGCAACAAAATAGTAAAAACGCCAAGGGGGATGAATACTTTTGCAAGGGACTGTATACAGGTGCTAATGAGGGGATATGAACCATGTGTGTGTAATAAACAAGAAAAAAACAAATGGAATGATGAGATGGGGAGCGGCAGTGGCTAGAAGGCCGGTGGCGATGAACACCGAAGCCTGCCCGAACAAGGAGAGGAGGCAGCTTCGGAGGAAGTCGTGACAGGTGGCTATTTGAAGAATCTCAAATCTCAAATATATTTTGATTTGTTTAAAACGTTTTTGGTTACTACATGATTCCATATGTGTTATTTCATATTTTCGATGTCTTCGCTATTATTCTACAATGTAAAAAATTGTAAAAATAAAGAAAAATCCTTGAATGAGTAGGTGTGTCCAAACTTTTGACTGATACTGTATATATATATATATATATAAATATATATATAGAGAGAGAGAGAGAGAGAGAGAAAGAGTAAGAGATCAACCCACCATGACCTTGGTTTGCACTCCTCCACTCCACCATGCCATGCCCCCCCCTTACTCCCTGTCTCATGTTTACAGGGCTAGCCCTTGTGGAACAGTAAGGCTATGGAGTGGCGACCCGGCGTGGAGGGGAGAGGAAGCCTTTTAGCCTTTTAGTGGTCTACCGGGGTTCATTATGACCTAGCTTTGCTGGCGGGAGTAACCTCAGCTCAGCATGGTTCTAAAGGTCGCTCCACTGCACGACGCTCCGGCGCCTGGGGTTCTTTGACACAGCAACGTTCCTCTGTGTCCAAACACACACACACACACACACACACACACACACACACACACACACACACACACACACACACACACACACACACACACACACACACACACACACACACACACACACACACACACACACACACACACACACACACACACACACACACACACACACACATAGCTGAGGCTGTAATGTCACTCTCCTTCTTAGGGACATCTCAGTAGTGTCCAATATGGTGAATATTTTAGGACACCGTCAGCTTTAAGCCTCACCCCTCCTTGAGTCAATCGTCAACCCTCCTTTAAGGAGGAACCCAAATGCCATGGAATGCATGTGGCGGATGGATCGATAGTAGGGGGAGCTAAGGTCATGGGGTGAAAGGTCAAAGGTTGACTCTGGGTTGACTCTGTGGTTTTGCTCTGGCATGCTCTGCCCTATATAGTGCACTACTCTTGACTAGAGCCCTGTGGGCCCTGCTCAAAAGAACTACACTATATAGGGAATAGGGTGCAATTTGGGAAGCAAACGGAATCTGGTGGTTAGAGTTCTAAACAAACAAAAAACAGAGATCAGAAATCGGCCTGTATAAATACTACCTCACTGGTTGTATACTCATATAACATCAAATAAAGGCGAACTGGAGATCAGACATCCTGCTGTATAAATACTTAACTACTCACTCATTGTGTACTCATATAAAAAGACAAAGAAAATATTTTTTGCATGTCCACTGTAGGTGATTATTGCGTCGTCAGAAGTGAGTGGGCTTTTCCATGCAAATCCATCTCAGATGTCCGGAGATTAAAGTTTCCTTTACAACTTTCCTCTCTGTTCCTCTTCCAATGGTCAGAAGAGCAGGGACCAGAGAGAGTGTAAAACTCCCTCTCGCTCTCCCTCTCCCACGTGACACCACACGTCCAGTCACATCTGACCAAAGTAAAGGAACTAAAGGCCCCAAATAACATTTTCCCATATTGACCGAGCCACACTGATGTCATCAAGTATAGTCTATGACATCACTCTAATAGTGAGATATAAACATATAATGACATAATATAACTTAATAGGATCTCTGTGGTTTAAAAGGCTTGTGATTAACTAATGTAGGGAACACACAGAGAGAGTGGCCGTGGCACCAGTTCCCTCCAACGGTCAGGCAGCTTTGAATCATGTGACACCCAACAGCCAATCACTGACTAGAATAAATTGAGTCAAAAAACAAAAAATACTTACTGAGCCATGCTGATGTAATAGGGTACACAATACCGTATGATGTCATTCCATTAGTGTGTTTTAAAGGCCTCTGACTGGTGTGAGAGAGTGGACAAGGTGGAATCGGGCAACAGAGGATGACGTGGTGGTTCTGTCCCTGTTCCAGCAGCGTCGGCCAATGACGACCATTCACTCTGACTGCTAATGAGGTTGACCTCTAACCCTTTTTTCCTGGGCAGGGGGCCTGGCTGGGAGTCGGGCTGCTCCTGGTACTGCCTGGTGGTAATGTATTGGTCATATTATAAAAGAGGCATGGGGAGATTCAAGGGGAGGGAGGAATGAGAGAAGAGGGGTATAGTGAGAGATTCAGAGAGGGATAGAGTGATAATAACAGAGAGGGATAGAGTGAGAGAAACAGAGAGGGATAGAGTGAGAGAAACTGAGAGGGATAGAGTGAGAGAAACTGAGAGGGATAGAGTGAGAGAAACAGAGAGGGATAGAGTGAGAGAAACAGAGGGATAGAGTGAGAGAAACAGAGAGGGATAGAGTGAGAGAAACAGAGAGGGATAGAGTGAGAGAAACAGAGAGGGATAGAGTGAGAGAAACAGAGAGGGATAGAGTGAGAGAAACAGAGAGGGATAGAGTGAAAGAAACAGAGAGGGATAGAGTGAGAGAAACAGAGAGGGATAGAGTGAGAGAAACAGAGAGGGATAGAGTGAGAGAAACAGAGAGGGATAGAGTGAGAGAAACAGAGAGGGATAGAGTGAAAGAAACAGAGAGGGATAGAGTGAGAGAAACAGAGAGGGATAGAGTGAGAGAAACAGAGAGGGATAGAGTGAGAGAAACAGAGAGGGATAGAGTGAGAGAAACAGAGAGGGATAGATAACATAGAGAGTGAGATAGGGAGATGTGACTGGATGTCGAGGGACAGTCATGAGTGGAGGATGGTGAGGAAGAAGATGAACATTATAGGGATAGAGAGACGGCACAGAAGAGACTGGGATTCTTCTTTTACAGGATGGAGCCATGTTATTCTCTGCAGGGCAAAGGGAAAATGAACTTGCACTCAACGGCTCGTTCCATAGATCACACTTTGGAATTACCTTCACAAACAACATTCATTTCAAAATGAAATGTTTCATGCAAATGATGCTTTTCTCGAGTTAGAGATCTTTGAGCAAACTTGATTGTTTAGCTTTCTCCTGAATTTATTAGGAAATCTTTTCATTGACTTATAAGAGTGGAAGAGCTATCGTTTTTCCCATCTCCTTACTGTGGATGGCAATGCATGGACACACACGTACACAAGCACATACAAACGCGTACACACCCCCCCACACACACACACACACACACACACACACACACACACACACACACACAAACACACCACTGGCCAAGGTAGCATTTCACTTCCTGGCAGTCGCAGTGTCGGACGGGACGGTGAGGAGATTATGATTGAATGTGAAAAGTGATCTGTTCTGGGGTGGGTGGCTTTCTAATAAAACAAGCCTTTCACTGCTCGGTGTGTGTGTGTGTGTGTGTGTGTGTGTGATATCCCTGAGAAGACCTGTTTTCACTCCTGCAGGGAAGGGAGACACACTGTTCAGGGTGGAGTGCAGGCCTGGGTAGCCAACATAGTGCTGTAGGTCACAAGTTGAAGGTTATTGAAGGTTAAGAAAATCTCTTATGATTACAACCTATGTCACCATGAAATCACAATGACTGGGTGACTGTACCTATGGCACAGGTACAAGATATAGAGATACAGGACTGTTTGTATGTGAATGGCAGTCAGGTCAAAAGGAGGACTCCTTCATGCCTCCGATTTAGGATGATGTTCATTAGGGCACATACTGGAAAATATTTGGAAACGTTGCAATGGAGAAAACAAAAGTCCAGGTAGTCCCTCCCTGTTTCAGCCCCTTTTCTTCCATTTGGTTGCTTATGAACATGTCCCAGGTCTGGGTTTTAAGACAGGGCCAGGGGGGAAGGGGGGAAACTCGCCCGCCCGCCTGTTTGGTGAATCGGATTCGTTGGCACATGCAGTGGGCGTGGACCCCCGCCAGCCACAGACAGACCCTACAGGCAGGATATTTGTGGTGCAACTCACATGCCACAATTTCACTGACGCAACTGGGAGAAAGTCAGCCAACGGGCCACCTATTACGTCTACAGGTAGTGCAGAGACAGCCTGGTGAGAGAGAGGAAGGGGTTTGGGCTGTTTAGAACACGGCCATGGTTATTGTGAAAGACTGTGGTTTACAGAGCGGTCCAAACGGACCAGAACAAGATTATCAATGTGATGGATTATTGACTGTTGGTTTGACCGCTGCGTTGCTGGTTCTGTTAGAGATTTAAGGGCTTATCTGAGACCAGTGTCCGCATTTCAACCATGTCAAAATTCCAGAGAGAGAGAGAGGGACATTTATTTTCCTAGTCCCCTCCCCTTCTCCTTCCTTCCCTCATCCCTCTCTCCACCCTGTGTGTGAAAACAGAGTGTTTCTCCCCAGGATAGGACTAATCCTATGGTAGATGGAGTGAGGGCACCACATGCTGCAGATGTCTCAGCTTCTTTTAGCTGCAGCCTGCCATGTTTAGTCTTGCCTCGTCAGCACTTCTTGAACCAGGTCCAGAAAAGCTTTTAATCTCCCATAATTCTAGGCTCCCTTTGCATCCTGGAGCTGCTCTCTGGCCAACTGGAGCTAGCTAGGACGTTCCCCCACAGCCGCGATAGAAAAGCAAAGCAAAAATGATACAATTTGAAACATATCCATTTACATAAAGTCAGCAGACACATCTCACAAGACCAGTTAGATTGCAATGTCTGAAAAACGATACAAATCATCATTAGGAATCCAAATTTGATACGTATCCACTTACATAAAGCTAAGAGAGGTCACTGGCAAGACCAACTACTTCAGAATGCATCCGAGAAATTATACAAATCATAATTTGATACATTTGCATTTACATACTGTAGCTTGCAGTGAGTTTCCAATAGAGGCTATATATTATGGACGGGACATTCCCTATCTCACTCCTGTTTCTGCTCATCATGGCAGGTTGGCACAGTTTTGAATTTGACTGAGATATCATTTAGTGTACCCATGTCACCATGTTCACTCTGTCTCTCTATCCCTCCTCTCTCTCGCTCCCTCGTCTCTCTCCCCCTCTCCCTATTTGAATAGAAAAACAAATCATGCGGTGTACTGGCAGGCAGAAGCTTTAGGGGGTTTCCCTGGCCTAGTGGTCATAGTCTCTGGCGCCCCAGTCAAAACACACAACTCACATTCATATTTCTAAGAACATCACACACGTAAAACACAATTAAATCCCCAATATCTAATTCAGCTGCCTCAATGTCAAATTCAGTTGACTGATACAGAACTTAATTATGTTTTTATTTGATTTGAAAAGACACATGATGTGTTATCAGTGACTTGTTGTGGTATCATATTGTTTCCATCATCAGATATTTAAATGGCGTCTACTACTAGAGGGATGTGTATGGTTATTTGTCATAGTTACGGTGGACCTAAGGGGCAAACCAGCTTTTAAGAAGTGACAGCATGGACACAAAGCTGGTTTGCCCCTAAGGGCCACCGTACATATTTGTAGTAAAACAACATGGAGCTCAGTTTCACAGAGTATTGCACCCCAAGGCTTGCTATCCACGAGACAACTGGTCAGCACCATAATCACTTTTACTTTCCTGGTCCTGCAGCTGTCTGGTCACCAAGGTCCTCCTGGGTCCATAACAACAGCTGAAGCCCCCACCCCACAACACATCTAACCTTAACCCTAACTCCATAACACCCCCATGTCACGATTAAAACCCCATAACCCCCCTCCCCCTCCCCACCCCAATACTCTACTCTTTATTACACACAGACACACACACACACCCACACATACACACACACACACAGGCTCTCTCTCACACACACACACACACACACACACACACACACACACACACACACACACACACACACACACACACACACACACACACACACACACACACACACACATACATACACACAGGCACACACACAGGCACACACACACACACACACACACACACACAAACACACACACACAGACACACACACACACACACACACAAACACACACCTCAACCTATAGTGAGGGAAAAATGTATTTGATCCCCTGCTGATTTTGTACGTTTGCCCACTGACAAAGAAATGATCAGTCTATCATTTTAATGGTAGGTTTATTTGAACAGTGAGAGACAGAATAACAACAACAAAAAATGTTATAAATTGATTTGCATTTTAATGAGGGAAATAAGTATTTTACCCCTCTGCAAAACATGACTTAGTCCTTGGTGGCAAAACCCTTGTTGGCAATCACAGAGGTCAGACGTTTCTTGTAGTTGGCCACCAGGTTTGCACACATCTCAGGAGGGATTTTGTCCCACTCCTCTTTGCAGATCTTCTCCAAGTCATTAAGGTTTCGAGGCTGATGTTTGGCAACTCGAACCTTCAGCTCCCTCCACAGATTTTTTTATGGGACTAAGGTCTGGAGACTGGCTAGGCCACTCCAGGACCTTAATGTGCTTATTCTCGAGCCACTCCTTTGTTGCCTTGGCCGTGTGTTTTGGGTCATTGTCATGCTGGAATACCCATTCACGATAATGTTTCCACCTCCATGTTTGACAGTGGGGATGGTGTTCTTGGGGTCATAGGCAGCATTCCTCCTCCTCCAAACACAGCGAGTTGAGTTGATGCCAAAGAGGTCGATTTTGGTCTCATCTGACCACAACACTTTCACCCAGTTCTCCTCTGAATCATTCAGATGTCAACTGGCAAACTTCAGATGGGCCTGTATATGTGCTTTCTTGAGCAGCAGGACCTTGCAGGCGCTGCATGATTTCAGTCCTTCACAGCGTAGTGTGTTACCAATTGTTTTCTTGGTGACTATAGTCCCAGCTGCCTTGAGATCATTGACAAGATCCTCCCGTGTAGTTCTGGTCTGATTCCTCACCGTTCTCATGATCATTGCAACTCCACGAGGTGAGATTGACAGTTATTTTGTGTTTCTTCCATTTGCGAATAATCGCACCAACTGTTGTCACCTTCTCACCAAGCTGCTTGGTGATGGTCTCTGGATAAGAGCAGACGCTCTTACCCAGAGCGACTTACATTACACTTTTTTTTATTTTTCATACTGACCCCCCGTGGGAATCGAACCCACAACCCTGGCTTTGCAAACGCCATGCACTACATCCCTGCCGGCCATTCCCTCCCCTACCCTGGACGACGCTGGGCCAATTGTGCGCCGCCCCATGGGTCTCCCGGTCATGGCCGGCTACGACAGAGCCTGGATTCGAACCAGGATCTCTAGTGGCACAGCTAGCACTGCGATGCAGTGCCTTAGACCACTGCGCCACTCGGGAGAGCCTTGTGTTGGTCTACAATCTTGTCCCTGACATCCTTGGAGAGCTCTTTGGTCTTGGCCATGGTGGAGAGTTTGGAATCTGATTGATTGATTGCTTCTGTGGACAGGTGTCTTTTATACAGGTAACAAGCTGAGATTAAGAGCACTCCCTTTAAGAGTGTGCTCCTAATCTCAGCTCGTTACCTGTATAAAAGACACCTGGGAGCCAGAAATCTTTCTGATTGAGAGGGGGTCAAATACTTATTTCCCTCATTAAAATGCAAATCAATTTATAACATTTTTGACATGCGGTTTTCTGGATTTTTTGTTGTTGTTATTCTGTCTCTCACTGTTCAAATACACCTACCATTAAAATTATAGACTGATCATGTCTTTGTCAGTGGGAAAATGTACAAAATCAGCAGGGGATCAAATACTTTTTTCCCTCACTGTACATGTGTCATAACAACTCCCTTTGACCCTCATGTCGTGAACTTCTTCTGATGGAACCTTTCTCTTCCACAATTCTTCCGGAATGCTCTCTTCTCTCTCTCTCTCTTTCACACACACACACACACACACACACACACACACACACACACACACACACACACACACACACACACACACACACACACACACACACACACACACACACACACACGCGCGCACACACACACACACACACACACACACACACACACACACACACACACACACACACACACACACACACACACACACACACACACACACACACACACACTCACACACACACACACACACTCACTCACAAACACCCTCAATATCCACTGCCTCTCTAATTTACTGCTGACATTGCCTCTCACACTCTAACTTACCTCCTACATGAAAGCATATCAACATTATTCAAATAAGGGACTTTAAAGTTTCATCAAATGAGCCAGATTGAGAGAAGGGCTGGTGTGTGTCTCAGTCTCATTGACCAGCTGTGTAGCTGATCACTCCATACCTCCTCACCTGCATTAGAAATGATTGAGCAGTGAGATCTCTGATGACGGCTTCCAAACCGCCAAACTGTTCTGTTACACCTCACACATGCCTCTACCATTTCCTGCTCTCTGAAAAGAAGAAGGATGGAGAAAAAAGTCTGATCCGGCCCCCTGAAAGACAGATGTCCCACAGGTGGAGAAGCAGTACTGGAGAACTGGGAGAATACCCAAAGGAACTGACCATGTTCCACCTGCTCTGTCCAAGTAACCACGGTAACCAACGACAGCCAAGTAATGTGACACTGTAAAACGTTCTGCACTGCTGCAAACATAGAGTTGAGCAGAGTCTTTATTATGCCGGGGGGCGATTCATTTTGCAGCACGTAGTAAAAACACATTAGTATACAGGCATTTTAACATCATAGATTTAGCCGGTGGTAACTTGTGCAATAGACACAGGCTGGAATGCGATTTTTACCAATCAGCTTTCAGGATTAGACCCACCCCTTGTATAAACGACAATAAATACAGAAACATATACACAACTACCAGTACTACTGGAGCTGACAGAGAAAGTTGATAGCAGCTGGCATGAAGGAGAGTTTAAACCTATTTATTTTGAAATTCATAAAAGCAACATAAATTCATCAAACAAGGGATGCATGCTGGGTGTCCCTCAGAATGGATTGCACCTTACGTATGACTCCCGTCTGATACAGGTGACAAAGGTCAATTTCTAACCAATGATCCTGCTACTTTGTTTAACAGTGTTACCCATCCTGTTCTTACTCTTTAAGTTTAGATGAACAAAACAGCAGATCATACTGAATGTTAAAATGGATTCAATGAACGATCTGTAAAAGATGGTCATCAGCATCTTATCCACCCTTCAACCCTTTCCTCATGAGTGGTAGTTAATGCACATTTGTGTCTCAACATTCTTCTTGTACAGAATAAGTACATGATAAAGCTCACTGATAGAGGATGTTACAGTATATGTCTTCATAGAGGTGAGTCCCTACATACTGTGTGTAATACTGTGAGAGGCATTGGCGTATGTATATTAGAGTAGGGTGAAGTAGCTTTCAGGCGCTGATCTTGGGTCAGTTTTGCATGATCCTAGGTCTGTACCTAGGGGACACTTTACCTCGGAGCGCGTATGTTAGCACAGGGTGGCACTACAGAGCTACTATTCTGATTTTGTGTCTCTCTCTCACTGTGATTTTGAGACCAGTTCCGCCACCCAGTGTTGGGCAGAGCACATTACAATAAACAATTCACATTATGGTAATGTTTAATATGATAATATGGACTTTAATGTCGCTTATAGCACTAAAAAATGGCATGGATCACTGGGTCATAGAGATACTTTATGACTTCTTAAAATAAAGTGTACTTCCCTTTGTAGAGGTCTTCACTTTCTCCTATAAGTCTCCTCTCTCTCTCTCTCTCTCTCTCTCTCTCTCTCTCTCTCTCTCTGCTCTCTCTCTCTCGCTCTCTCTCTCTCTCTCTCACGCACACACACGCCAAAACGCATGCATGCATCCGCGCAACAAGCACACGCGCACACACACGCACACACAAACACACACTGTAATCGCTACAGCCCTACTTCAAATCAATTCAAATCAAATTGTACTTGTCACATGCACCGAATACAACAGGTGTAGACCTTACAATGAAATACTTACTTACCAGCCCTTAACCAACAATCCAGTCTCTGATGTACTGGGCCATACGCACTACCCTCTGTAGTGCCTTGCGGTTGGATGCCAGGCGGTGATGCAACCAGTCAGGACGCTACGATGGTGCAGCTGTAGAACTTCTGAGGACCCATGCCATATCTTTTCAGTCTCCTGAGGGGGAAAAAGTGTTGTCTTGTCCTCTTCACGACTGTCTTGGTGTGTTTGGACCATGATAATTTGTTGGTGATGTGGACACCAAGGAACTTGAAGCTCTAAACCTGCTCCACTACAGCCCCCGTCGATGAGAATGGGGGCGTGCTCGGTCCTACTTTTCCTGTAGTTCACAATCATCTCCTTTGTCTTGATCACGTTGAGGGAGAGGTTGTTATCCTGGCTCCACACGGCCAGGTCTCTGACCTCCTCCCTATAGGCTGTCTCATCGTTGTCTGTGATCAGCCTACCACTGTTGTGTCGTTGGCAAACTTAATGATGGTGTTGGAGTCGTGTCTGGCCATGCAGTCATGGGTGAACAGGGAGCACAGGAGGGGCCAGAGCACGCACCCCTGTGGGGCCCCCTTGTTGAGGATCAGCGTGGCAGATGTGTTGTTACCTAACCTTACCACCTGGGGGCGGCCCGTCAGGAAGTCCAAATCCAGTTGCAGAGGGAGGTGTTTAGTCCCAGGGTCCTTAGCTTAGTGATGAGCTTTGAGGGCACTATGGTGTTGAACGCTAAGCTGTGGTCAATGAATAGCATTCTCACGTAGGTGTTCCTTTGTCCAGGTGGGAAAGGGCAGTGTGGAGTGGAATAGAGATTGCATCATCTGTGGATCTGTTGTGGCGGAATGCAAATTGGAGTGGGTCTAGGATTTCTGGGAGAATAGTGTTGATGTGAGCTATGACCAGCCTGTCAAAGCACTTCATGGCTACAGACGTGAGTGCTACGTGTCGGTAGTCATTTAGGCAGGTTAACTTAGTGTTCTTGGGCACAGGGACTATAGTGGTCTGCTTGAAACATGTTGGTATTACAGACTCAATCAGTGACAGGTTGAAAATGTCAGTGAAGACACTTGCCAGTTGGTCAGTGCATGCTCGGAGTACACGTCCTGGTCCGGAACAGCTGATGCTCTTGTGCATGCTTCAGTGTTGCTTGCCTCGAAGCGAGCATAGAAGTAATTTAGCTCGTCTGGTAGGCTCGTGTCACTGGGCAGCTCGCGGCTGTGCTTCCCTTTGTAGTAAGTAATAGTTTGCAAGCCCTGCCACATTTGACGAGTGTTCGAAACCGGTGTAGTACGATTCAATCTTAGTCCTGTATTGACGCTTTGCCTGTTTGATGGTTCGTCGGAGGGCATAGCAGGATTTCTTATAAGCTTCCGGGTTAGAGTCCCGCTCCTTGAAAGCGGCAGCTCTACCCTTTAGCGCAGTGCGGATGTTGCCTGTAATCCATGGCTTCTGGTTGGTATGTACGTACAGTCATTGTGGGGATGACGGCATCAATGCACTTATTGATGAAGCCAGTGACTGATGTTGTGCATTCCTCATTGCCATCGGAAGAATCCCGGAACATATTCCAGTCTGTGCTAGCAAAACAGTCTTGGAGCTTAGCATCTGCGTCATCTGCCCACTTTTGTATTGAGCGAGTCGCTGCTAAATTGATCATTATTGGGTTCATTTCTGCTCCAGAACATGAATGTCGAGTTGCTTCCATCTGACCAGGTTGTGGCTCTGTACAGGCCGATCCAAGCGAACTTTTGAGATCCTTTTAAAATCAGTATAGCCTGGTCCTCTGCTTGGTTCCTCACACTGGCCAGGTCTGTGTAGTGTTCTCTGCAGTAACTCTGAGCTTTAAACCATGTCTTCAATTATTTAATGTGTATGTAGGTCTGAGTGGCATTGTCTCTTCCTGGAATGAGAGGCCACACATATCCGAGAATGTTTCAGTTACTGTGATGTAAGACATTGGGTGCGTTCAAGTTCAACCAGGGAAATAGTTTGCAAACGTTAGCAACATATTCCATTTGTTTTGTGTTAGCTAACAGTCTGAGATGTTAGTGTGCTCTGAACGTAAGTGTCTGTTTCGGGTCTAAACTGCCACTACAAATTATATTGTGACCATATATGTTTTCTATTACATGTAGTAGGAATAGCAGAGTCATTTGCAGTTTGATAGTTGCCACTAAAATGCCATAATCATTTAAAAAAGATAGCTGTTTAAACAAGGAAACATGCTCACCGCAAACGGAAGCCTTGTTGAACGCACCTCTTGCAAAGCTAAGTCACTTAATAATAGTTATCAGCAAAGCTGTATTCTCACAAACGACTTGTATATGAAGTGTTTGAATGTCTGTACATTAGATAATTAGCCTACATTTAATAATAATAATACATTTCATTTTAAGCAAAAACAAAGAAATCCAAAGTCACTTTACATACTCAGCAAGATCATCACCAAGATAAAAAGCTATAAAATCACACATTAACGAGCTATTGAACCCCCCCAAAAAATGCAATCATGCCAACTTACATTTTTACATTTTAGTCATTTAGCAGACGCTCTTATCCAGAGCGACTTACATGAGCAATTAGGGTTAAGTGCCTTGCTTAAGGGCACATTGACAGATTTTTAACCTAGTCGGCTCGGGGATTAGACCTTTCGGTTACTGGCACAATGCTCTTACCCACTAAGCTACCTGCCACTTAAACATGACAGCTGCCTGGCAGCACCCAAATGATCAGAGCATGATGCACAGCTATGGTAGGTAGGTAAGGACTGTTAGTCAATAACGTCCAGGCCAGAAAAGGCGTTACGTACTTTCCTTTGCCTCAAAGGACTATTTGAATGCATCGTATGTTAGGATATAATTTGATGTCACTGTATGAGAGGATAGCTGGGTCTAGTCTACCTGATGATGCCATGGGTCAGTGAGTAAGTTCCAATAGGTTCTAACTCAACTAGGGCTGGTTAACACAGTGGGTGTTTCTCAATATGCATACTACCGTGCTCCACACTCTCATGCTCCAAGTGCATTCTCCGAGGACGTTCTCTTGAGTACGTTCTTGTGAGACGAGAGTGTGGAGTTACACAGTGGAGAACACATAAAACATTACATTTGAGAAGCACTCGCACTCCGCTTACTGTATTACCTCACACTGCATCTCCCCATTCACTAAGCCTTTTTCCAGCCATGAAAATGGCTATAGGGACAAAACAAGATATACACAAAGCAAACATTTTACTTCATAACTATCAGCTAGCTATATGTGAATCGTATAATCTTGCTAACCAGCTAGCTATTAAACAGGCAAAAATAACCTACAACTGATGTTATTCAAGGTACACTAGGTGCACATTCTTTGTAGGTAGCTAGCTAGCAATTATTCGTGGCTAGCTAGATATCCAGTTAGTCCTATTGACTTAATATGGACTTACCCATTCACTGAACCTTCCATCTTCTAGCCAGGACAATGGCAAAAGAGACGAAACAAGATATACACAAAGCAAACGTTTTACTTAATAACTATCAGCTAGCTATATGTGAATCGTAATACAGCACGCAATGTCACAGGAAGGTCAAAAAGATCATCAAGGACATGAACGATTCGAGACACGGCCTGTTCACCCCGCTATCATCCAGAAGGTCAGGTCAATACAGGTGCATCAAAGCTGGGACCAAGAGACTGAAAAACAGCTTCTATCTCAAGGACATCAGACTGTTAAATAGCCATCTCTAGCCGGCCTCCACCCAGTACTCTGCCCTGAACTTAGTCACTGTCACTAACCAGCTACCACCTGGTTACTCAACCCTGCACCTTAGAGGCTGCTGCCCTATGTACATTGACATGGAATCACTGGTCACTTTAATAATGGAACACTGGTCACTTTAATAATGTTTACATACAGTTTTACTCATTTCATTTGTATATACTGTATTCTAGTCAATGCCATCCTATTCAACTATTGCTTTATATATACTATTCTATCCTACGTATTCTACATATATACTAAATATCCTATCCACATACTGTCCATAATGTCTATACATCCCATCACATACAGTGCATTTGGAAAGTATTCAGACCCCTTGACCTTTTCCACATTTTGTTACGTTACAGCCTTATTCTAAAATTTATTAAATCATCAATCTACACACAATACCCCATAATGAGAAAGCAAAAACAGTTTTATAGAAACTTTACAAATGTATAAAAAATTAAAAACTGAAATATCATATTTACATAAGTATTCAGACCCTTTACTCTGTCCTTTGATTAAGTGCCTTTGGTAGACATTACAGCCTCGAGTCTTCTTGGGTATGACGCTACAAGCTTGGCACACCTGTATTTGGGGAGTTTCTCCCATTCTTCTCCGCAGATCCTCTCAAACTCTGTCAGGTTTGATGAGGAGTGTCGCTGCACAGCTATTTACAGGTCTCTCCAGAGATGTTCGATTGGGTTCAAGTCTGGGCTCTGGCTGGGCCACTCAAGGACATTCAGAGACTTGTCCCGAAGCCACTCCTGCATTGTCTTGGCTGTGTGCTTAGGGTCGTTGTCCTGTTGGAAGGTGAACCTTCACCCCAGTCTGAGGTCCTGAGCGCTCTAGAGCAGGTTTTCATCAAGGATCTCTCTTTACTTTGCTCCGTTCATCTTTCCCTCGATCCTGACTAGTCTCCCAGTCCCTGCCACTGAAAAACATCCCCACAGCATGATGCTGCCATCACCATGCTTCACCGTAGGGATTGTGACAGATGTCCTCCAGACGTGACGCTTGGCATTCAGGCCAAAGAGTTCAATCTTGGTTTCATCAGACCAGAGAATCTTGTTTCTCATGGTCTGAGAGTCCTTTAGGTGCCTTTTGGCAAACTCCAAGCGGGCTGTCATGTGCTTTTTACTGAGGAGTGGCTTCCGTCTAGCCACTCTACCATAAAGGCCTGATTGGTGGAGTGCTGCGGAGCTGGTTGTCCTTCTGGGAGGTTCTCCCATCTCCACAGAGGAACTCTGGAGCTCGTCAGAGTGACCATCAGGTTCTTTGTCACCTCCCTGACCAAGGCCCTTCTCCCACAATTCCTTCGACCTCGTGGCTTGTTTTCTGCTCTGGCATGTATATAGACAGGTGTGTGCCTTTCCAAATCATGTCCAATCAATTGAATTTACCACAGGTGGACTCCAATCAAGTTGTATAAACATCTCAAGGATGATCAATGGAAACAGGATGCACCTGAGCTCAATTTTGAGGCTTATAGCAAATGGTCTGAATACTTATGTAAATAAGGTGTTTCTGTTTTTTTATTTTTAATAAATTTGCAAACATTTCTAAAAACCTGTTTACGCTTCATCATTATGGGGAATTGTGTGTAGATTGATGAGGAACATTTCTTATTTAATCAATTTTAAAATAAGGCTGTAACGTAACAAAATGTGGAAAGAGTCAAGGGGTCTGAATACTTTCAGAATGCACTGTATATATGTCACGATCATCGGATATAGAGGACCAAGGCGCAGCGTGGAAGGTGAACATACTTATTTATTAAATGATACACGAACAAAACAACAAATCGATACGTGATGTCCACAGGTGCAAAACACAAACCAACACGGAACAAGATCCCACAAACACTGTGGGAAAAACCACCTGACTAAATATGGTTCCCAATCAGAGACAACCAGCAACAGCTGATACTCGTTGCCTCTGATTGAGAACCACTCTGGCCAACATAGATATACAAACACTAGACTAGACACAACGAGCACAAAACATAAACTCTACACACCCTGGCTCAACTTAAAAGAGTCCCTAGAGCCAGGGCGTGACAGTACCCCCCCCTAAAGGCGCGGACTGCGACCGCGCCTAAACATCACCGAACAGGGGAGGGCTGGGTGGGCATTCCTCCTCGGAGGCGGTTCCAGCTCCGGGCTTGACCACCACCCTCTACTAACCCCCCCGTAGTGCCCCTGGTCTGGTCTAGCCCCACTGGCTGGAGCTGGACTGGACTTCGGTGGAGCGGATTGCTCAGGCTCCGGTGTGGAGCAGCTGACCGGTACCTGACCAGGCACCGGTGAAACGGGCACGGGCTGGCGATGCGCACCACAGGTTTGGTGCGGGGAGCAGGAACAGGCCGGACCAGGCTGGCGACGCGCACCATTGGCTTGGTGCGGGGAGCAGGAACAGGCCGGGCCGGGCTGGCGACGCGCACCACTAGCCTGGTGCGGGGAGCAGGAACAGGCCGGGCCGGGCTGGCGATGCGCACCACAGGTTTGGTGCGGGGAGCAGGAACGGGGCGGGCCGGACTGGCGACGCGCACCATAGGCTTGGTGCGAGGGGCAGGAACAGGCCGGGCCGGGCTGGCGACGCGCACCATAGGCTTGGCGCGATGGACAGGAACAGGCCGGACCGTACTAGGAACACACACCACTGGTCTTACACGGGGATCAGGAACGGGCCGGACCGGACTGGCAACACACTTCAGTACCTCTCGCCGTGCCTCTACATTTTCCTTCCCTCCATACACCAATGGCTCCCGTAACCTGGTGGCCTTCTCTCCTCGTCCACCAACTCGCCCCTTATCTGCCTCCAGTGGCCCCGTCGTCCCTGCCATGTGCACCCCCCTAAAAATTTATTGGGGGTGCCCCTCGCCTGTCCGATGACTGCCCGGTTGGCGCCGCTTCCCCTCTCCTGCCTGGGCATGCTGCTTGGTTCTGTATTGGTGGGATCTTCTGTCACGATCGTCGGATATAGAGGACCAAGGCGCAGCGTGGAAGGTGAACATACTTATTTATTAAAGGATACACGAACAAAACAACAAATCGATACGTGACGTCCACAGGTGCAAAACACAAACCAACACGGAACAAGATCCCACAAACACTGTGGGAAAAACCACCTGACTAAATATGGTTCCCAATCAGAGACAACCAGCAACAGCTGATACTCGTTGCCTCTGATTGAGAACCACTCTGGCCAACATAGATATACAAACACTAGACTAGACACAACGAGCACAAAACATAAACTCTACACACCCTGGCTCAACTTAAAAGAGTCCCTAGAGCCAGGGCGTGACAATATATATATATATATACTTTGGATTCTGACATTGCTTGTTCTAATATTTATATTTCTTAATTCTATTATTTTACTTTTAGATTTGTGTGTATTGTTGTGAATTGTTAGATATTGCTGCACTGTAGGAACACAAGCAATTTGCTACACCCGCAATAACATCTGCTAAATATGTGTATGCGACCAATAACATTTGATTTGATTTTGAGTTTGTAATAATGTAGCTAACCAGATAGTATAACAGGCAAAAATGACCTAAAACCAATGTTATCCAAGGTAGATGTCAGTTTTTCGTGGGAAGCTAGCTAACAATTCTTTGTGGCTACCTGTCCAGCTAACAGTAGTAGCTAGCCAGTTAGCTCTATTGCGTTACTATGGGCTTGCGAGCTATGCACACTACAATGGGTATTGTAGGCAGGTAACCATGCCATAATTAACACAGGATGTATTTATTAACATGTCAAGATAAAATATTGTAGTCAGGCAACATTTCATTCTGAAGTCGGAGTGTATTTTCTCTCGGTTCAGCTCAAATAATGGCCACCATGGATTTCAAGAAAATTGGCAAAATGTTTTGAGTGGTTGCGTCATATTTCTTTGCATACTTTCTGTTGATGCTTGAATCGATGCATGTTTCAAAATATGTACAAATGGAACACGCATTTGAGAAGTGCCCTCTGTTTCACATACTTTGAATTGGACTCATGCTCCGACCCTCCCGTGCTCCAATTTGCGTGCTCGGAGCACGGTAGTATGCATTTTGAGAAACACCCAGTGTGTGTGTGTCTGTGTGTGTGTGTGTGTGTATGTGGTTGTGTGTGTGTGTGTGTGTGTGTGTGTGTGTGTGTGTGTGTGTGTGTGTGTGTCAAAAAGACAAGGGTGTTATTAAGACGTGATCTTCCTCCTTCCTGGACAGTAACATTCCTCATGACCATGTCTCTCCAGGGGACTTTCCACTCAAAGGATTATAATCATTTTAGGAGATCATAGGTCCAATCTGCCTTCAGTATTTTCATCTTTATTGACAGAGAAGTGGAAAAGTGTAGAGCGCGGTATCAGAAAGTAGAGGGACACGAACGGAAAAGTGGCTGAGACGGGCTTGAACCCCGGTTGCAAAGGGGTGTTGTATATGTGGTCGGGAGGGCTAAGCACTATGCCAGACTCCAGCACACACAATGTTATTTTACACCTTGTAAATCATCGTTAACAATTCCTTCAGTAGCATCTGTATGGTACAAATGCACAAGTTACTGTATATAAAGAACAGACATTGTCAAGAAACTGAGCATCTGGGTCCCATTCAGGAGGGAACAATGTTGTGAACACCGCAGATACAGTAGATATGTATCGTATAGAGCTGACATGATTCCCTTTTCTTCATGACATAGAATCATATCTGTTCTATATAATGTATTTCTGTCTGAGCCTTCTGTTACATGATCCAGGGCAGCTTGCCAGGAAGTGCCTCCAGCATCCTTGCCATGAGTTTCACAAACCCCATTCTGTTGCTAACTTCCACATACCATCACCCTGCCTCCTCGTCGGGCATTCCCGTGAAGACAGCAGCCTTGTGCTCATATCTCCACTCTGTATCTCCATAACTTTAGCTGTGACATACTGAAGTTGAACCCCAAGGAAACCAGTCATGTGAACCTTCCATCAAATTTGTGAATTGTCAATGAAGCATATGACATACAGTGCCTTGCAAAAGTATTCATCCCCCTTGGTGATTTTCCTATTTTGTCGCATTACAACCTGTAATTTAAATGGATTTTTATTTGGATTTCATGTAATGGACATACACAAAATGAAAAACATAACTTGTTTCAAAAAATCAAAAACATCAATAATGGAAAAGTGGTGCGTGCATATGTATTCACCCCCTTTGCTATGAAGCCCCAAAATAAGATCTGGTGCAACCAATTACCTTCAGAAGTTACATAATTAGTTAAATAAAGTCCACCTGTGTGCAATCGAAGTGTCAAATGATCTGTCAATTGATCTCAGTATATATACACCTGTTTTGAAAGGCGCCGGAGTCTGCAACACCACTAAGCAAGGGGCACCACCAAGCAAGCGGCACCATGAAGACCAAGGAGCTCTCCAAACAGGTCAGGGACAAAGTTGTGGATAAGTACAGATCAGGGTTGGGTTATAAAAAAAGATCAGAAACTTTGAACATCCCACGGAGCACTATTAAATCCATTATTAAAAAATGGAAAGAATGTGGCACCACAACAAACCTGCCAAGAGAGGGCCGCCCACCAAAACTCACGGACCAGGCAAGGAGGGCATTAATCAGAGAGGCAACAAACACCAAATATAACCCTGAAGGAGCTGCAAAGCTCCACAGCGGAGATTGGAGTATCTGTCCATAGGACCACTTTAAGCCATACACTCCACAGAGCTGGGATTTACGGAAGAGTGGCCAGAAAAAAGCCATTGCTTAAAGAACAAAATAAGCAAACACATTTGGTGATCGCCAAAAGGCATGTGGGAGACTCCCCAAACATATGGAAGAAGGTACTCTGGTCAGATGAGACAAAAATTGAGCTTTTTGGCCATCAAGGAAAACGCTATGTCTGGCGCAAACCCAACACCTGTCATCACCCCAAGAACACCATCCAATTGAGAATCTTTGGTATGAAGTAAAGATTGCTGTACACCAGCGGAACCCATCCAACTTGAAGGAGCTGGAGCAGTTTTGCCTTGAAGAATGGGCAAAAATCCCAGTGGCTAGATTTGCCAAGCTTATAGAGACATACCCCAAGAGACTTGCAGCTGTAATTGCTGTAAAAGGTGGCTCTACAAAGTATTGACTTTGGTGGGGGGGATGAATAGTTATGCACGCTCAATCTTTCTGTTTTTTTTGTCTTGTTTGGTTCACCCAAAAATTATTTTGCATCTTCAAAGTGGTAGGCATGTTGTGTAAATCAAATGATACAAACCCCCAAATAATCCATTTTAATTCCAGGTTGTAAGGCAACAAAATAGGAAAAATGCCAAGGGGGGTGAATACTTTCGCAAGCCACTGTAGGTCATCATGCAGCATCTGTTATAGCAATAGTTGACATAAGAGCACATGACATCATGCCTGACCGTCATTTATGGCAACCATACAACAGGATTAGTTACATTTTATTCTGTTGTTCATAACCATGCTCATGGCTCTCTATATCTTATAACATGTTATGTAGCCTTTATAAAGGCTTCATGAATTCTTTCATATGGACACCTACAGTCTAGTTTACTACATAGAATAAAACATAAAATAAAGTCATTTACGCTTCAAACGTCTGAGCATGGCTCCTGCAAGTTCTGTAGTCTCCAACAAGTGGAGCCTTTGCATTACATATCAATAGACATGAGAATACATTGCTCACTCCTACTCACTGTATTGTGTTTCTGAGAATGGTAAACAATGTTTCCTACCCATGGATTACACTATGTTCTAGCAATAACATTGTAAGATCAAATCTAAATGTTTTATTGCCTTCAAAGCTCTTTAGTGTGAGGATAATGTGTAATCAGGTGACATAAAAAATCAGGATTCAACTTTTCACATACATGCGTAAGTGAATATATTTCAAAATGTGCAATATATCATCAGAAAGACTGAAAAGACGGATCGACTGAAAACCAACCACCAGGTTGGACCTGTAGCGTGCAGTTACTCTCCTGTACCAAGAGGGGGCATAGTTTGACAGCGAGGGACTGTAATACGCTGGTCAAACATTACATACTGCAACGCATCAGGTGTTTGTTTATTGAATGTGCCAAACTATTATTAGTATCCGTCTCTATTCAAACAAACCACACGCACACACACACACACACACCTAAAACAAGCAAGCACGCATGCCAAGCGCACACACACAACACTAACAACTACATAACACACACCAACACACACACACACACACACACACACACAAACAGACACACACACACACACACAGTGGATCAACAACCACACGTCCTTGCTGCTGTGTTCCCATTGGGGCACAGCAGACCACCATGTCCATTGAAACTATTTCTTATTGTTCCTTACCATGATAAACAAATCTGATGCATTAATAAACATGAGAGTCCATGACAGTTATATGACACATAACGAGACGTTACAGCATGTTCCTTATACTGTAGGTTCTCTACTCACTAGGGAGTGCATATGTGTTTGAGCAGTAGTGTTGTTGTCATAAACCCCTGTGTGTCCAGGCAGATACAGTGGCTTGGGAAAGTATTCACCCCCCTTTCATGAAGCCTTTATAAAGGCTACATAACATGTTATAAGATATAGAGAGCCATGAGCATGGTTATGAACAACAGAATAAGATGTAACGAATCCTGTTGTATGGTTGCCATAAATGAGGGTCAAGCATGATGTCATGTGCTCTTATGTCAACTGTTGCTATAACAGATGCTGCATGATGACCTATAGTGGCTTGCGAAAGTATTCACCCCCCTTGGCATTTTTCCTATTTTGTTGCCTTACAACCTGGAATTAAAATGGATTATTTGGGGGTTTGTATCATTTGATTTACACAACATGCCTACCACTTTGAAGATGCAAAATAATTTTTGGGTGAACCAAACAAGAAATAAGACCAAAAAAAACAGAAAGATTGAGCGTGCTTAACTATTTTTTTTCATTTCACTTCACCAATTTGGACTGCAAGGCACTGTAGCAAAGAACACCTGAGTGTGATTGGTGCTGTGGTTGATGAGTACACAGTGTCAATGTGTCAAGCATTCTTTCCGCACAAAGAGGACCAATAAACAATGGGAAGCTATCTATGCTCTTTTATAGCCCTTATTTTAAACTACTGCCAGTCACAAGTGCGTAGGTCTCAGACACAGGATAATGGACAGGATATATAGCCACAAACTGTCAAAAACATGGAAGAAATCCAAAATGGAGGCTCAGCTGCAAAAATATATAACTAAAAGTGAAAAAACTAACGTTTTGGTTGATCATTAAACCCTCATCAGGGACACAAAAAGGACCAACATGACTAGAGTGAGATGGGATCTGTGGCTGTTGATGTGTTGGCCTGGCTGTTGATATGTTGGCCTGGCTGTTGATCTGTTGGCCTGGCTGTTGATCTGTTGGCCTGGCTGTTGGTCTGTTGGCCTGGCTGTTGAAAATATTATAGAAGAACATGGTATAGAAACAATAGCACAATAATGACTATAGTTATGTTTCAATAGCACAGTGATGACTGTAGTTATGTTTCATTTGCACAGTAATGATTGTAGTTATGTTTCAATAGCACTGTGATGACTGTAGTTATGTTTCAATAGCACAATAAGGACTGTAGTTACGTTTCAATAGCACAATAATGACTGTAGTTATGTTTCAATAGCACAGTGATGACTGTAGTTATGTTTCAATAGCACAGTGATGACTGCAGTTATGCTTCAATACCACAGTGATGACTGTAGTTAATGTTTCAGTAGCACAATAATGACTGTAGTTATGTTTCAATAGCACAGTGATGACTGTAGTTATGTTTCAATATCACAGTGATGACTGTAGTTATGTTTCAATAGCACAATAATGACTGTAGTTATGTTTCAATAGCACAGTGATGACTGTAGTTATGTTTCAATAGCACAATAATTACTGTAGTTATGTTTCAATAGCACAGTGATGACTGTAGTTATGTTTCAATAGCACAGTGATGACTGTAGTTATGTTTCAATAGCATAATAATTACTGTAGTTATGTTTCAATAGCACAGTGATGTGGTGTAGTAGAGATGGTATAGCTACTGTACAATAACACAGTGAGGACCTCAGCGGATATGGTATGATTTTGTTGTCGTGTGCTGTTCCCTCCCAGAGCACATGTCAAAGAGCAGGCAGTTTAACACTTCAGAAATAGATTGATGTGACAGTATTTTTTGTAAATCATACAAAAGTGTTACATTCGTAAGACTGGTTATCCCTAGTTGAACTCAGAGTTGAACAAAGTTACCTTTGCTAACTCCTCAAACCTGCTTCGTAGGATAGCCCTATGCTCTAGCCAGTGCTTGTATTAGGCCAGTACACACCAGTGTGGGGTCTTAACACACCTGTATGGAATAAGTACCACCACCTTTTGAATTTCACTTCACTGGCTCTTACTGGTGACCTACACTATGTGTTGGTTGTGTCGTAGCATCGTAGCCCATAACACTTCCTATTTTCATTGTTAGTACTCACATCTTTCAATACACATGAACAAGTACAAAATAGCTATTTCTTCTCCAATGAGAACAGGTGTTGTTCATGATGAATTACTTTTTTCTTTGGTAAAACGTCAACTTCTAGGTGCTTCTGTGTACTTAAGCTCTCCTTTATAAACTCTACCCGTTGTAAACATGCCCGTTTTTCCATGGAATACTGGATAGAATCTTGTTTACAGTGGCTCTTGATATTTTAAACCCTTACCAATGTTACACAGCATAAACAAGGATTGTGAAATGACCACGTGTTTCCTGTCTGTTTATTTATTTATTTATTGAACTTTCCTGTGGATTTCTGTGGAATCATCTGCAACATAGTAACCCTAACCCATCAACCAAAACACACACAAACACGCACGCAAACACGCATGCAAACACACACACACACACACACACACACACACACACACACACACACACACACACACACACACACACACACATACGCTGATCTTTGTCTCTCATTCTCCCTCCCTCCCTCCCTCCCTCCCTCCCTCCCTCCCTCCCTCCCTCCCTCCCTCCCTCTCTCTTTGTCTCCCTCTCTCTTTTTCTACCCTCTCTTTGTGTTTGTGTTCCTTAGCAGGAGAGCGTGAATACTGCTGATTCCATCCTGTCAGGGACTCAGACCCCCTCTCATGCAAGTCTGCCCTCAAGCAGAGTAAACACAGCGGCCCCGGACCCAACAGGCCTCAGCCAATCACACGCCTTAAGACTAATTTCCCTCTCTCCCGCAGTCAGTTGCCAATTAGCCAGTTAGAGAGAAGAGAACAGGAGTGGAGAAAAGCGTGTTGCCCTTCTGTGAAAAAAATATAGTGATTTATATTAACGATAAAAACACCAACTGTATCTGCTCTGAAATAACTAACCCTGCTGTTATGATATAATGAGACTGTTGGCTATCGTCTGTTACACGCACAGGATAGGGCTATTCTACGATTGGTTATGAAACAGGTTTCTTATAAACAAGGTTGGTAACTGTGTCATGACACATCCTTTCTGAAGAGGTTTGAAGGTGAATATAGCTTAATCATAGGCCTGTTAATAAAAAATATCATCAAGGTTGATGACGCAACAGCCAAAGGTTGAGGCAGAGCAGCGGGGAGATGTGACCTATTAAAACAGCAGTTTCTGGGACAGATAGACAGGCTGCTGGAGTTTTAATGGTGTTACGCAATTTTACCTCATCTCTAATTTAAAGACCCACTCTGTGATATTTAAAGCCACTAATGACACCCATTGATCCTTGGAGAATGTCACTTATAAATACCATGAGTTTAGTTCAACTGGCTGCCATGTTGTTGATATCCAAATTAATTAGTGAGCCTTTAAAAGGTGTAATTTTATCCCATCACTTATTCAACGCACTTGACACACACCTGGATGATGCAAGAAGTACAGAAATATTCCCACCTCACCCCTCACCAGTTAATACGATGGAGAGCTATGAAACAGATTTAGCGCAGTTGACACACACCTGGATGATGCAAGGAATACGAAAATAGTCACGAAGGACTCATCTTCACACTTCATCCTCCCCAATTATCTTGGAGAGCGACACATGCAAAAGAGAAGGGAGTAGAAGAGTGACATCAAGACTCATCGCCGAAATCACCTCACATATAATTACACGGATCACACGTTTGCTTCGCAACGCAAATGTGACTTACAGGCCTCCTCAGTGGTGTGACTACTAACTCACTTCCTCCAGGTTGAGACAAGGAAGTCACATACCATTGACACTCACCTGTACTTCATGATTCACATCATGTGTAGAGGTTTGGACCAAAACGTGATTTAAAACGTGATGGAGTCTCGGACACCACCGGTTCAGGACCTCACGTGGACCCTCTGGTAACCCATGTGATGGTAACATGATAGGTTGCCTGTCAATTACTGTGTATTGATAAAAAAGATTTGCAATTCTGACCCCCTCAATGAAAGAGTAGGGAGGAAACAGCTCAATACAGTGAGGGGCTGAAGCTGGTTGACTGACACATAATGGTTGACCCACTGATGAACAGTTCATCAGAGTAACAAAAGAAGGAGTGATGTGGGTCAAAACGTGGCACACAAAGGACTCAAATAGACATCCAATTCCTTACACAATGCATTACTTTTGACCAGAGCAACACATGGTCTATAACAACCATATACAGTATAACAATGTAGAGCCTAGCATTTTACATTACAGTCATTTAGCAGCCGATTTTATCCAGAGGAGCGAACAGTAGTGAACGGATACATTTTCATACTTTTTGGGAAATTCATGTTAATCATAGGTCTGTTTATAAAAAATATGATCTACCCTACCCTCCTCTGGCCCTAATCTATCACACGTGATTTTACTAATTAGCTTCTGACCAAGACCTTGATTACTAGTAGATGAATCAGCTGTGTTACAACGAGGTTGGAGCAGAAGCCTGCACCCTGTATTCATAACCAAGTGGGAAGGTGGTATTTACCACATACGACTGGGAAAAATCCACTTGAACACCCCTCCAACTGGTAATTACTAGTGGGAAACTCATCCTTCATCCCTGAGCCCCGACTTCTCACACATGCTGGCCTCTGACCTCTACTAAGGAAATTACCCCCATAACATCATTTTTGGCAGTTAAATGCAACAAAACATTATTTATAAAAAAAGCAATCTAATAATATGGTTTTTGCACACTAATTTGATTATCAGCGTTTCTCAATGAGTTCACAGCACATGAATGCATCCAACTGGTATTTACGACTTCACAAGTAGTAATTTACACCTTCCCACTTGGTTATAAACGCATCATTAGTTGCTCTCCAGAAGGAGTATTGACCTAGCCTGGTCCCAGATGTGTTTGAGCTAAATAACCAACCCTGTCATGACCATAAGAGTTGGAAGAAAGCACAAACAGATCCAGGACCAGGCCAACGTTGGTCACCCCTGTCATAGAGAATAGGGTGTCATTTGAGTCACAGCCTCAGTCAGGTTGGGGTTGTGGATGGCGTGAGAGCTGGGACTGTTGCGTGTGAGAGGGACCAGGAGGTAGGTGAACTACTGAATGAGTCATTACGCACATCAGAGCCACTACGCAGGTGTCAGTTTTCACAGACAATCAGAGTGATGCTGAGGCTGGGGTGCTGACTGTTCAGTGTTCTGTCAGGGTGCAGATGGGTGTTTTCACTAACCAATGTTTTGACTAAGGAGCTTGGTGTATTCACTAACCAATGTTTTGACTAACCAGCTGGATGTTTTGACTAATAAATACATGTCAACAACTATTACAGTCTGTGAAGTCAAGCCACCTGTTGATTAGCTCCATGATTTCAATTGTGTATTAAGCACTATCCAAAATAATGTTTTTTGTTTTTGTCATGTTTTAAATCAAGTTTAGGAGGAGGACTGCTGTCTGCACACTGCAAACAAAGGTCTTTAACTAAAAACTAATATCTATCAAAAAACTGCATGGACTATATATTTTACAAAATCGTGTAAAGTTCAAAGATATGATAGAGCTAGATAGAGGAAACATATGCCTTCGTCAATACTCTGTATTTATGTATAGCCAGAAAGTTCATTGCAGACACTTTTCTTAAAAGTAAATCTAAACCTTTTGAAATAACCACAAAATCAGTTGGTGTGCTTTATCTGGAAATATTGATGGACCACATAAACAGAGTCTCCCTGAATCAACTGTGATTTTATCTGGCCTCTTCTGGGAACATTAACAGAACAGTGTGTTTAAACCATCCACTGGTCTATTTTACTCTGTTTTCTCTGTCGGTTGCAAGCAAACATAGGTAATCTTCCGGCTGGTGTCATCCTGGTCGATACTGTTCTACCCAGCAACCGAGGGGCCAGGGTTCAACAGGTTTTTACCCGCCAAACACGCCTCCTGAGTGGGTTACTTTAGATAGGGGTGTCCTTGCGTCTGCCTGGATCGATGGAGCTGAGTGATTTTCCAGTCAGCTGATTAGGGTAGACATGAGACCTGGCCTCAGAGCCTTGGAGAAATCTGACCAACAGGTAATAGGACTAATAACATGGTAATAACATGGTAATACCATGGTAATACAGAGTCAGCTTGTGATAGACTGATTTACGTAACTCTCTCAACATAGAATATTTATTGTACAGTTGTGACATGGCTACGTTTAGACAGGCAGCCCAATTCTGATATTTTTTTCACTATTTGGTCTTTTTACCAATCAGATCAGCTCTGAAAAAGATCTGATGTGAAAAGACCTGATGTGATTGGTCAAAACATACAAATTAGTGGAAAGAATATCAGAATTGGGCTGTGGAAACGCAGCCAATGAGCCTCCATTGCTTATGTTGTATAGCACATTGTATTACTTGTACAACTAATATAAGGACATGACATGAGACGGGAGTATAAATTAATGTGGGCATTGTTTTAAAGCTTTTTACAGGAAGAACATTCCAAGCATTTCAACGTAGGTAAGCAAGGGGGGGTTACAGGTGCCCTAAAGGGACAAAACTAGAATATCAATACACAACATATCCCTCCCCCTTTACCTTTGATGACTCATAAGGAAAAAGTAAATATTCAATGTTTTGCCTATTGTTTTCTTAATGTAAATAAATGAACTTTTCAGAATAACCTTTTCTAAACTAAGGATAGAGGGTAGACTGCCTCAGTCCCCAGACTTAACCCTGGGGTGTATTCTGCCCCAATGTCGGAGGTTAGTCTGAACTAAATAGTCAACCTGTCAGGGGGTCGTCTTTCTCTTGCAGGGTAATGACGACGTACAGGTGAGTCTACAGTCACATTATCTCTGAGTCTGTGTGGTGATGGTGTATGCTCAGACTGGGGTGCAACAGTACCCTGAGTAGGCACTCTGGCTGGTTCAGGTGAGTCTGGAGCACTTTCCACATTGGTAGGTTGCTGCAGTGGATGTTCAGGTGATAGTTCGTAGTCATGGTAGGTCTCCAGTAGCTGATCTTGGTTTGTCACTTGACAGGAGTCATCTCTGAGGTTGGTTCCTGGCAACAGTTGCTCCACGTGTCTCCCCCAGATGATGTTTTCCGGTGTGTGAACTGTGTTGGACACAGGCCCTGTTTGTGCAACCACTGTGGTTGGTATCCACTTTGGACCTTTGCAGTAGTTTCGAGCAAGAACTCTCTCTCCAGCTATGAAGCTTCTGTCTTTTGCTTTGCTCCGTCTCTCCACCTGTGCACTCAGTTGCGTCTGTACAACCTGTCTCGTCTTTGGAGGTCTCAGGAGGTCGAGTCGGATGCAAAGCTGTCTTTTCATCATGGCTGACGCGGGTGCCACTTTGGTTGTAGCGTGGGGAGTGTTTCTGTAGGTTAACAGGAAGGTGTTTAGACGCCTATTGAGGGAGCCGTTCCCTTGTGATGATTTTAAAGCTTGCTTCATCGTTTGGACAAACCTTTCAGCGAGGCCGTTCGTTGCAGGGTGATACGGCGCTGACTTGATGTGCTGAATTCCATTTGCTTCCATGAAGGACCGGAACTCTTCAGACACCAGTTGGGGGCCATTATCACTAACGAGTTGCGTTGGCAAGCCGAAGCGACTGAAAATTGACCGTAGCTCTTCGATGGTTCTCTCCACTGAGGTGCTCTTCATTACTGTGACCTCAGGCCATTTGCTGTGTGCGTCAACTACGACTAAGAACATACAATCCTCCAGTGGGCCGACATAGTCGATGTGGACTCGCTGCCAAGGCTCCTCTGGGAAGTTCCATGGGTGTAGTGGCGCTAGCTGAGGCATGTTCCTCATCTTTTGACATGCAGAACATGACTTGACCTTGTCTTCGATAGCTGCATCCAGACCTGGCCACCAAAAGTAGCTGCGTGCAATCTCCTTCATTCGCACCATGCCACAGTGCCCTGAATGGAGTTCTTCAAGCACCTGTCTTCTCAGTGGCGGAGGTATAATGACTTGAAAACCCCATAGCAAGCATCCAAACTGAACTGTGAGCTCGTTTCTCCTCTGTAGGTAAGGTTGTAGGCTGTCTGACATCTCTCCTTCTTTTCCACGAGTGACAATGTCCACGACCTCAGACATCACTGGATCAGAGTGGGTGAACTTTTTCACTTGGACAGATGTAACTGGGGCGTTCGTCACTTCCTTGAAGTAGAAGATTTCAGCCTGGGAGTGCTCAGTGTGTGCGACAGGTGAGGGAAGCCTTGAGAGGCCAACTGCATTGCAGTGCTGCTCAGACCTTCTGTACTTGATATCGTACTGGTGAGCAGATAACAATAATGCCCATCACTGCATGCGGCTGGCTGCAAGCGACGGAATGCCGGTGTGGGGACCAAAGATGGAGGTGAGGGGTCTATGATCCGTCAGCAGTGTGAATCGTTGGCCAAACAGAAACTGATGAAATTTCTTAACTCCAAACACAATGGCGAGTCCTTCACGCTCTATCTGTGCATAATTGCTCTCGGCTTTACTTAAGGTCCGTGATGCGAAAGCAATTGGCCTTTCTTCACCTGATGGCATGATGTGTGAGACAACCGCACCAACGCCATAAGGCGATGCATCACATGCCAACTGTAATGCCAAGTTGGGGTTGAAGTGGGTTAGGGCCTCTTGAAGGCCTCCTCACATCTGTCTGTCCACTTCCACTGTTTGGTTTTGTTCAAGAGTTCATGCAGTGGCTTTAACATGTTAGCTAGGTTTGGCACAAACTTTGCGTAATATGTCAGTAGTCCTAAGAATGATCTCAACTGACTCACGTTCTGTGGGGATGGAGCTTCTGCAACGGCCTTCACCTTCGATGGCTCCTTGTGGAGCCCCGAGCTGTCGATGACGTGGCCTAGGTACTCAACAGAGGGCCGGAAAAACTCGCATTTGTCCTTCCGGACCCTCAGACCGTACTCCTCCAATCTCTGTAGTGTAGCGTTCAGGTTTCTCAGGTGCTCCTGCTCATCTTTGCCGGTGATGAGTAGATCATCGAGGTAACATTGGACCCCAGTGAGCCCGCTCAGTATCTGGTCCATAGCTCTCTGAAACAAGGCCGGAGCTGAGGTGATTCCAAAAGGAAGCCTCCGGTACCTGTACAGTCCTTTGTGAGTCACTATGGTCAACAGTTCTTGTGACTCTTGGTCCACATGCATCTGTAGATAGGCATGACATAAGTCTATCTTACTGAATTTTTGTCCTCCAGCTAAACCAGAAAAGAGGTCGTCAATGAGGGGTAGTGGATATTTTTCAGCAGTCAAGACTGGGTTAATGGTGACTTTGAAATCACCACAGAGTCTGAGTGATCCATCTTTTTTTATGACTGGAACAACGGGTGTAGCCCATTCACTAACATTCACTAGATCCAATACTCCACTCTCGACTAGTCTGTTTAGCTCAATTTCAACTTTTGGCTTCATGGCGTATGGGACAGGTCTAGCTTTGAAGCATTTTGGCTTGCTGTCTGGTTTCACGGTTAGTTTAACTGTTATGTCCTTCATACTGCCAAGTTCTCCTTTGAACACATCCGCGTGTTTCCTCAGTATCCCTTGTAGATTTGTGTCCTCTTTTGCAACCATGTGAATTTCCTGCCAGTTTAGTTTGAACTTTTCCAGCCATGTGCGTCCTAGCAATGCTGGATGGTTGCCTTTCACAATGTAGAGTGGTAGCTTTACCTTCTGTTTGTTGAGCTCCACTGTAACAATCACGCTTCCTCTCACTGGAACAATCTCACCGGTGTATGTTTTCAGCGTCATCTTTGTGGGCTGTAGTGTGAGGTGATGTAGTTTCTCCTTGTATACAGCCTCAGACAGCAAATATATGGCTGCTCCAGTGTCCACTTGCATCCGTACTGCGTTTCCATCCAGTAGCGGTGTCACCCAGTACCCGTATCCATTGTCTGAAATTGACATAACATGCAAATATTCTTCCCCTTCAGACAGGGTATCACTTTGTTAATCCTCTGTGTGCTCCATTTTATGCACTTTCTTTTTGTACTTCCTGAAGTCGCTTTTCCTTTGTTCAGTACTTTTGTTTGATTGTGTCTTTTTGTTTTTACATGCACGTTCGATGTGACCCTTTTTACCACAACTTCTGCAGTCTAAGTCTTTGCACCAACACTCCTCTGCTTGGTGACCTGGTTTCCCACAGTGATAGCATTGCTTCCCACCTCCTGCCTTGTTTTTTAACTCCATAGACACCTTAGGCACTTTGGTCGATGCACTTAGCTGTTGTGCGTCTTTATTTGCCATTTCCATTGACGTACTCACTTCTATTGCTCTCTGCAATGTTAAGTTACTCTCAGACAAAAGGCGTTTCTGAATTGCCTCGCTGCGCATGCCACACACTAACCTATCACGTATAGTGTCACTCATTGATCGCCCAAATTCACAGTGTTCAGATAACTGTTTCAATACAGCCACAAACTGTGAGATTGATTCCCCCTCCTCTTGATTTCTCTTATGAAACCGGAATCTCTCTGCGATTATCAGTGGTTTTGGAGAATAATGTCCTTTTAAGGTAGCCACAATTTCATCATATGATTTATCACCAGGTTTTCCAGACTTTACTAGGCTGCGCAGTAGATTGAATGTTTTTCCTCCCATAACAGTAAAAAATGTTGGCACAACAACTTCAGCTTTAATTCCATTTGCCAACACAAAGTACTCAAAACGTTCTGTGTAAGAACTCCATTGTTCCACAGATTCATCAAATGTTCCTATATTTCCAATCAATGCAAACATTTTCGGTTTATTTTTATTTATTTTAACTCACGATGACACGATGACGCAGCGAAACTCTTCCTATCCCTCGAGGCTCTTGTTGCCGTGACATCAAAGGCTAGCTAGCATCACTCGACTGGCTAGCTCCACATTATGTTTGCGTCTTTCTACAGCGAGAAAAATAAATAAATAACGAATTTAACTCAGACTTTCTGTCGAAGACGATGAGCACAAACGTGAGAACGTTTCTTCCTCGTCGCCAGTTTTGTTGTATAGCACACTGTATTACTTAAACAACTAATATAAGGACAGGACATGAGACGGGAGTAGAAATTAACGTGGGCATTGTTTCAATGCGTTTCACAGGAAGAACATTCCAAGCATTTCAACGTAGGTAAGCAAGGGAGGGGTTACAGGTGCCCTAAAGGGACAAAACTAGAATATCAATACACAACAGCTTATCATGCATGCTTAGCCAACAGTGGCTAAAATGCACACTCACACTGTTTGGCTGACAGGGCCTGTATGGATGTCCTAATTAAAGAAACACACATTGTAGAATGCACAGACACAATCACGACTGTGTCACCAGAAAAGCACCCCCATACCATAACACCTCGTCCTCCATGCTTTATGGTTGGAAATACACATGCAGAGATCATCGGTTCAACCACACCGCGTCTCACAAAGACACAGCAGTTGTATCCAAAAATCTCAAATTTGGACTCCAGACCAAAGGACAAATTTCCAAGCAAGTCTCTTCTTATTATTGGTGTCCTTTAGTAGTGGTTTCTTGCAGTAATTCAACCATGAAGGCCTGATTCACACCATCTCCTCTGAACAGTTGATGTTGAGATGTGTCTATTACTTGAACTCTGTGAAGCATTTATTTGGGCTGCAATTTCTGAGGATGGTAACTTTAATGCACTTATCCTCTTCAGCAGAGGTAACTCTGGGTCTTCCATTCCTGTGGCAGTCCTCATGAGAGCCAGTTTCATCATAGCGCTTTATGGTTTTTGCGACTGCACTTGAAGAAACTTTAAAAGTTCTTGAAATGTTCTGTATTGACTGACCTTCATGTCTTAAAGTAATGATGGACTGTCATTTCTCTTTGCTTATTTGAGCTGTTCTTGCCATAATATGGACTTGGTATTTTACCAAATAGGGCTATCTTCTGTATACCCCCTACCTTGTCACAACACAACAGATTGGCTCAAACACATTAAGAAGGAAAGAAATTCCACAAATTAACTTTTAAGAAGGCACACCTGTTAATTGAAATGCATTCCAGGTGACTACCTCATGAAGCTGGTTGAAAGAATGCCAAGAGTGTGCAAAGCTGTCATCAAAGCAAAGAGTGGCTATTTGAATCATCTCAAATATAAAATATATTTTGATTTGTTTAACACTTTTTTGGTTACTACATGATTCCATATGTGTTATTTCATAGTTTTGATGTCTTCACTATTATTCTGCAATGTAGAAAATAGTAAAAATAAAGAAAAACCCTTGAATGAGTAGGTGTGTCCAAACTTTTGACTGGTAGTGTATAACGTGTGCAGTATGACGTATGTTAGAGTGAAATGTTTTACGTTTTCAAAGCAATATTCCATTATAATCTCTTTATTTCTTGGAATTGTAGAAACCTTTTTCCCATGACACTAAAAGAAATAGCTTTTCTCTTAAGCATGTTGGTCATTACTGCAAATTGATTACTAGAAAAGTTCTTAGGAAGAAAGTAATAGCGTTGAGCAAGGAAAATGAATTGGAGCTTTGCATCCATGGCTGAGATGGGCTGGCCATAGGCCTGTTCTGGCAAATGCCAGATGGGCTGGTCCATCTTTAGGC
This sequence comes from Coregonus clupeaformis, assembly GCF_020615455.1. Taxonomy (NCBI): domain Eukaryota; kingdom Metazoa; phylum Chordata; class Actinopteri; order Salmoniformes; family Salmonidae; genus Coregonus; species Coregonus clupeaformis. The sequence continues at coordinate 1,665,522 of NC_059198.1, read as the reverse complement.
CAGGGGACCAGCCTAAATTTGAGGTTTTGAGCAGAATGATTATTATTTGGCTCATAATGGGGGCCTCAAGGAACAAAATAGGCCCGTGTTGGAGCCTCAAGGAAATCAATTGGCCGGTGTGTTGGAAATGCCAGGGCCAATTTCTGGTCCCAATTCATCCCCTTTCAAAGGTAAAGGTCAGGTAAAGAGATAAAGCTTAATCTGCTATACAGAGAGAGTCAGTCGGCCTTTGAGTCACAATTACTATCATTTTCTCAGCTGTTCTTTCCATCCATCAGCAAAAATTCAAGGGTGCCTTGGTAAAGATAAACTACTCCCATTGTCAACCGTTTCAAACTAGTGTGTGTGTGTCTTTGTCTGTCTGTGTGTGTCTGTCTGTATGTGACCTTCCTGACCTTCCAGCTTGATTAAGGGGTTCATCCATGAATGCAGACTGGAGTATTTCCTGTAAAGCCGTGTCTGTCTGACTAATGGATGGGAGACTAAGTTACACCTGAGTAATGTCTCCCTCTTTACCGTTTAGGCCACACACACACACAAACACACACACACACACACACACACACAACTAACTGTGCCAGGACACAGGGTCACTGAGGTTGGAGTACAGAGCAGAGCTGTAACAGGTACAGCGCCAAGGACATAGTGTGTGTGTGTGTGTTTGTGTGCATGCGTGCATGCATGTGCGTGTGCGTGTGTGTGTGTGTATACGTATGTTCAGTCCATGTGAGTTTATGTTTGCACCATAACGTATGTAAAGTTGAATTGCGTGTAAGATCTTATGTAACCCCATCATCCCTATGAGCTACTGAGGAACACTCAGAGGATTCTATGTTCTATTCCTTCCCCCTCTCTGTCCCTGAGCCAGAGGTAGCCTCTTCTCATTGGCTGCTAATACTGTGGTGATGTTAGCCAGCTGTGTCTTTACATTCAATAGATGTTCTTTCATTATCCTTTTGAGCCCACCCATAAGATAAGGTGTTCTGTACACCAAAGCCACACTTTGTGAATATGACCAGCTCTCGTAACTCCAGAGACATGCCTGGATCAAGACTCTACACCCTATAACTGTCTGGGGATTATGCGTTCTCACACGCGCACACACACACACACACACACAGGACAGTGTATCTCTTAGTACAATTAACCACACATTTTTAAGTGAAGACTCAGAACATACAGTAGTAGCAAATCAAATAGATAGAAATACAAAGAGAGCGAAGGAGAGAAATGGAAAAAGGGGAAATAGATCATGAGTTTTTTTTCTCAGAACAATAGATGTTCTGTAATGAGTAGAGGGTTAGAAAGAGGAAGTATTAATGGTGGAGATTGAATGATTGTGTACAGAGATTGAATGAGAGGTAGACAGGTTATTAGTGTCTATCTGTAGTGGGTATTTATGTCTGTTGACCCTATGATAACAGACTGTAAATACGCTAGAAGAGGACAGGCAGACTGGTGATTGTTAGTAACAAATCAAATCAATTTCTAAAGCCCTTTTTACATCAGCGGATGTCACAAAGTGCTTATACAGAAACCCAGCCTAAAACCCCAAACAGCAAGCAATGCAGATGTAGAAGCACAGTGGCTAGGAAAAACTCCCTAGAAAGGCAGGAACCTAAGAGGAAACCTAGAGAGGAACCAGACTCTGAGGGGTGGCCAGTCCTCTTCTGGCTGTGCCGGGTGGAGTTCATAACAGTACATGACTATTAAGGCCATGTTGTTATTCAAAGATGTTCAAACACTCATAGATGACCAGCAGGGTCAAATAATAATCACAGGGGTTGTAGAGGGTGCAACAGGTCAGCACCTCAGGAATAAATATCAGTTGGCTTTTCATAGCCGAGCATTCAGAGGTCAAGACAGCAGGTGCGGTAGAGAGGGAGAGAGAGAAGATGGAGAGAGAGAGATAGAGAAAGAGGGGGAGAGAGGGTTGAAACAATAGGTCCGGGGCAAGGTAGCCATAGCAGCAGGCAAAACAGCAGAAATTGGATCAGCAGCACGACCAGGTGGACTGGGGACGGGTAAAGCCAGGAGTCATCAGGCCAGGTAGTCCTAAGGCATGATCCTAGGGCTCTGGCTCTCCGGGAGGGGAGAGAGAGTGAGAGAGAGAGAGAGAGAGAGAGAGAGAGAGAGAGAGAGAGAGAGAGAGAGAGAGAGAGAGAGAGAGAGAGAGAGAGAGAGAGAGAGAGAGATGGGTGAATTAGAGGGAGCATATAAGTTCACACAGGACACCAGATAAGACAGGAGAATTTCACCAGATAGAACAGACTTACCCTAGCCCCATAGACTATTGCAACATAGATACTGGAGGCTGAGACAGGGGGCGTCGGGGGACACTGTGGCCCTGTCTGACGATACCCCCGGACAAGGCCAACCAGGTAGGATATAAACCCTCCCACTTTGCCAAAGCACAGCCAGACCACCAACTTACTACCCTGAGACAAGGCTGAGTTTAGCCCACCACACGAGCCCGAGGGGGCGCAAAACCGGACAGTAAGATCACGTTAGTGACTCAAACCACTCAAGTTGAGTGTAGCAAAAAAAGCCTGGCACGACGTAACGCACCCTTCCTAGGGACGGCATGGGAGAACACTAGTAAGCCAGTGACTCAGCCCCCGTAATAGGGTCAGAGGCAGAGAATCCCAGTGGAGAGAAGGGAGCCGGCCAGGCAGACAGAGCAAGAGCGGTTCGTCACTCCAGTGCCTTGCCGTTCACCTTCGCACCACTGGGCCAGACTACACTCAATCATAGGACCTACTGAAGAGATGAGTCTTCAGTAAAGACCTAAAGGTCGAGACTGAGTCTGCGTCTCTCACATGGATAGGCAGACCATTCCATAAAAATTTAGCTCTATAGGAGAAAGAGAAATTGCTTAGAAATTGCTTAGAAATTCTAGGGACAATAAGGAGGCCTGTGTCTTGTGACCGTAGTGTACGTGTAGGTATGTACGGAAGGACCAAATCGAAGTCCATGTAATGCTTTGTAGGTTAGCAGTAAAACCTTGTATCAGTGGTAAAGATGGAAGGAGATGTTATACTAGTGTTAGAGCCGATTTGGGCATATTTTGTATAAAAGACTGAACATACTGAGCTCCATGTACATTTGTGTAAATATATTAAATATTAATGTATATGATGAAATATTAGGTACGTACCTTTATGATTTATTTACCGGATTGAGATATATTCATTTGTTATTAGTGTAACTCAGTTTTTGGCCCCCCCTCTTGCCCATTCATTGTACTGTGTTAATTGTGTTAGTATAAAGGCAGGAAGTTGGGCCTTCGGGGGAAGGAGTCCTTGCTAGATGCGGGAGCGGTATAGTTTTTTGACCATATAGACATACAGAAATACAGACAGACAGGTCATATTATATTATGTATTTGCATTTCAAGTAATCTCTGCTTTAAGTTGATTGGAGAATACCTTTTTGTTAGATAAGAAGAATAAACATTTTTTGTTGCACTATATCCCTGGATCTCATTGAATGTTTGGCCGTTTGGAAACGTTGAGTGTGGACTGTATGCGTCCGAAACAACCCCGCTTCAGGCTAGGGCAGTGGCTATGGTAAAGAGGAAAGGAAGCCACTACATTCAAGTCAAAAAACTCCGTGAAGGATTACTACCGGAAGGAAATCTCCGGTTCGGACACACGCTGGATTTTGTTCTATTTGTAATTGCATTCGGACCATAAGGACAGCTCGCTTGGAAGGATTAGAACTCCTAGATTTCGCCAGCCGTGAGTAACCACTGCGAATGAATGAGCTGCCCTGTTCAAGGCGATCGTTTGATCATGCATATTATGGAAGCGCAAATGTGCTTATAATTGGAATGTTTGATAAACTTGGGAATGGAATTCAAAATACAGCGCTGTGAAAACAATTAAGAAGTTTAAGTTTGGGAAACACAGATCCTATGCACAATGTAGCCTAATCATATATCTAATATTTGGCCTAACGTGGAAATGCAATCCATCAACGCAACGAATGCAACTTAAGGATCTAAAGATACTGCGTGTTAAAACTTCATTAAAGGGACAAAACCTCAACGGGATGAAATGTTTAAAACGCATCTAAAATGCCAAACTTGCACATGTGCAATTCAAAATGGGTCAATATGCTGAAATGGATGACTGTGTTTTTAAAGATTAAAGGAGGTCTAAAGGGGCATTACGTTTAACAATCAAACCAACAACCGTGTCATTGTAAATTGAGTGAACTAAAAGTGAATGATGGAGGAGGAAATCCCAAATAAGACTCCACTGGAGAGGGCAGAGGAGCATCTAAATTCACTCTATGCAGCCCGGAGAGGCAAACTTGGAGTGTGTACACGCAAAATGAATGAAATAAAAGTCCTTCTTGTTGATGGAGGAAACATTGCAACTGTGAATGAGAGTCTTGAAGCATTTGATGCTGTGCTCAATGACTTTAAGAAGGCTCATGAATCTGTGCTAGAGCTGGTCACAGAGGAGGAACAGGAACAGGAGAGCATTAACTATTATCAACCAAGAATGAGAACTTATGAACATTTCCTGAAAGAGGTGGAAATATGGAAAAAGGCTGAAGTTGAGCCACAAACGCTCATTGAACCACATGACAGCATTTCCAATGTGTCAAAAATATCAAGTAAAACTAAGTATTCTAAGACTGCTTCCTCAGTGTCCTCTGAACGCCTTAAAGCCGAGGCAGAACGAGCAGCTCTACTAGCTCGCCAAGCATCATTACAAGACAAGCATACATTGGAACTGGAGAAAGCTCAACTGAATGTTAGGATGGAAAAAATGGCACTGGAAACGGACATAGCAGCATATAATGCCAAACTGAAGGTCCTGGAGAGTACCGAGTCAACTTCTCAATCCCATTCTGTGGCAGCCCATTTACTAAGCCAAGAAGATGGAATGAACTCTTATTTTGAGAAACAGGAACCAGAGGTCTATGTGGAACCTGAACCATCACCTGTTGAGTTTGCTGCATTAGGTGCAGTTCCAAAGACCCCACTACAAAGAGTTTTACAACAACCGACCACAAAGCCATCAAACCCTATTCCGAAAACAGTCGTAAACCACACTCTTCAGCAGCCAACAGCAAGGTCTAGCAATCGACACAGAATCAACACTGCGGGTATCAGCCATAATACCAGCCATGATAACCTCTCTACTGTCATGCAAAGGCAGAATGAAATTGCTGACCTCCTTGTACTACAGCACAAACAAGCCACACTCCCTGTTAGGGGAGATACCTATGTTTGACGGTGATCCTCTAAACTTTAGGCCATTCATGCGTGCATTTGAGCATGGTATAGAAGATAAGACAAGCAGTCACCAGGATAGGCTCTATTACCTGGAACAATACACCTCTGGTCAGCCCAAGGATCTGGTCCGTAGTTGTCTGCATATGGAAGCCAGAAGAGGCTATGCAGTAGCTAAGAGGTTGTTAAAGGAACACTTTGGCAATGAAATCAAAGTCACCACTGCTTACATGGAAAAGGCTTGGAACTGGACAAACATCAAACCCGATGATGGAAAGGGACTGGGTGGTTATGCACTCTATCTAAGAGGTTGCTGTAACGCTATGCAAGACCTACAGAACATGGAAGAGCTTAATCTTCCCTCCAACATAAAGCTGATCATGTCAAAACTTCCCTACAAACTAAGGGAAAAATGGAGGTCTATGGCATGTGATATTTTAGAGAGAAGTCACCTGAGGGCCCAGTTCAGTGACCTGGTAACGTTCATGGAAAAACAGGCCAAAATACTGCAGGATCCGTTGTATGGAGATATTCAAGATCCCCTGTACAACAAAAGGTTTTTAAAACCCAAAACAGAAGCTGACTTTAAACAGCAGTTCAAGTCCAAGAGTAGGGGAAGCAGCTTTGCCACTACAGTAGCTGTAGTGGCAGATTGTGACTCTGAAAAACCTTTAAAAGAACAAACATTCAAAGTAAAGAGACCAGGCACCTACCCTTCTGATGCTCCCAGTATCTCATGTATATTTTGTGCTGGTGCGCATTTATTGGTCGACTGCCAACAGGTGAAGGCACAGCCACATGAATTCAAGGTTGAGTTTCTGAGATCAAAAGGCCTTTGTTTTGGCTGTTTGATGAGAGGACACTTAAGCAGAGAATGTAAAAGAAGGATGACCTGTCAGAGCTGTCAAAGAAAGCACCCCACTATCCTGCACATTGAAGGAAGAGAGAGATTTAGATCTCAAAAGGCAGATATGAGTGGTGTAGCAGTAAAGCGGGAGGAGACTGTCAGCAGTGCTCTTGTTTCACTGGAAGCTGGTGAAGATACCGGGGCCGGTACAGATTGTGCACTTGCAATTGTGCCAGTTCAAGTAAAGGTGGCAAATGGAAGCAAGTCTGTGTTAACCTATGCGTTTCTCGATTCTGGTAGCTCAGCAACATTTTGTACGGAGAGACTCATGAGGCAGTTGCAAGCTAAAGGCAGTGCGACTGAAATTCTACTACGCACAATGGGGCAGGAGAGTCCTACCAAGAGCTTTGAGATATCTGGATTAGAGATTGGCAATGTGGAAGGCGACACATTTCTTGCATTACCAAAGGTCTACACCCAACATAAGATCCCAGTGACAAGAGAGAACATTCCCACTCAGAAAGAGCTCAAAAGGTGGCCATACCTGAAAGAGGTTCAGTTGAAGGAGATTGATGCTGACGTCGAACTTCTGATTGGCGTAAATGCTCCAAAGGCAATGGAACCCTGGCAAATCATAAATAGCCAAGGCAACGGACCGTATGCAGTGAAAACCCTCTTTGGATGGGTGATGAATGGTCCTCTCAACAGTTGTACCATGGCAGAAGAATCCGGGCGTCCTACGGTGATGGCCAATCGTATCTCAATGGCCGACCTGGGGGTTCTTCTTGTAAATCAGTACAACCATGACTTCCCTGAGAGAGAGTATGAAGAGAAAAGTGAGATGTCAGCTGAGGATCGTAGGTTTATGGAGATAGTATCAAGCTCCATAACCCTCAAAGACCATCACTACTACTTACCGTTGCCCTTTCGCAACAAAGATGTAGTCCTGCCAAACAACCGTGACATGGCAAAGCAGCGGGCTCTAAATATTATCAGGAAGTTCAAGAAGGACAAAGGTTACGCTGCAGAGTACAAAGGCTTCATGGAAGAGATGATAACAAAAGGTTACGCCGAGAAGGTACCACAAGAACAGCTCCTCAGAGAGAAAGGCAAGGTATGGTACATACCACACCATGGCGTTCACCATAAGCGCAAAGGAACGATACGAGTGGTGTTTGACTGTTCATCATCCTATAAAGGTACATCTCTTAACAGTGAACTCCTTCAAGGCCCTGACCTGGCAAACACGCTTATAGGAGTCTTGCTAAGATTTCGGCAAGAGCACATTGCCATGATGGCAGACATCGAAGGAATGTTCCATCAAGTACGTGTCCATGAAGATGACTTAGACTTCCTGCGATTCCTATGGTGGCCGGATGGTGATACTAACAAAAGATTGGAGGAGTACAGAATGACAGTACATCTTTTCGGTGCTATATCCTCTCCAAGTTGTGCAAACTTTGCACTGCGAAAGACTGCAGAAGACAACTGTGAGGGGTACGATGAAGAGGTGATTCAAACAGTCAAGTCCAACTTCTATGTTGATGACTGCCTCAAGTCAGTGGCCACAGAAGAACAAGCCATAGCTCTCACAAGAAACCTCAGGGATGTGTGCTCTCAAGGTGGGTTCAAATTGACCAAGTGGGTCAGCAACAGCCGCACTGTACTAGCTTCTATCCCTGATGAACACAAAGCCAAGCAGATAAAAGAACTGGACCTGGACAGAGAAAAGCTGCCTGTTGAAAGAGCACTTGGAATCCGATGGAACATTGAAAGGGGATGTGTTTACCTTCCAGGTCACTGTCAAGAACAGACCCCTTACAAGAAGAGGTATTCTCTCAACTGTCAGCTCTATTTATGATCCATTAGGTTTCCTCGCCCCATTCGTATTAAAGGCAAAGCAAATTCTTCAAGTGCTCTGCAAGCTAAAGTGTGGATGGGACGAAGTCATCCCTGAAGAACACTCTATTTCATGGAAGAGATGGCTCTCAGAGCTGGACCAGCTCTCCAGATTCCAGATCAACAGGTGTATGATGCCGGAGAACTTTGGTCAAATCAAGACCGCACAGCTGCATCACTTCGGTGATGCAAGTGAACAAGGTTATGGCACGGCAAGCTACCTTAGGTTCACAAACGTTATGGAAAAGGTCCACATCGCATTCATACTGGGGAAATCAAGGGTGACTCCACTCAAGCAGATGACGATCCCCAGACTGGAACTTGCTGCAGCAACATTGGCAGTGCGAGTGGACAGGATGTTAAGGTTGGAGCTCCAGATTGAACTTGAGGAGTCAACTTTCTGGACAGACAGCCAGTCGGTGCTAAAATACATCCGCAACGATACCAAGAGATTCCATACTTTTGTGGCTAATAGGGTTGCTATGATCCGTGACCTATCGAAAGCAAAACAGTGGAGGTATTTGAACTCCAAACACAACCCAGCCGATGATGCCTCAAGAGGATTACATGTTGAAACTTTCCTGAACTCAAAGAGATGGCGCAAAGGACCAGAATTCCTGGAGAAAACAGAAACACAATGGCCGAAAGTCCCCGAGGAGCTTGGCTCCATCCCTCCAGATGATCCAGAGGTGAGAAAAGACGTCATCGTAAACAGTACATGTGTGGAAGAAAAGAGTCCGACCAGCAAACTGATTGAGTACTATTCAACATGGAACAGCTTGAAGAAAGCAGTTGCCTGGATGCTGAAACTGAAGAGACTTCTACTACAGTTAAGCCAGAAAAGGAAAGTTCTCACCCAAACTGATCCAGGATCAGATCAGAGTCTGACAAACTCACTGAAGGAACAAATTGACAAGTTCAAACTGACGTTTGGAAAAGAAAGTCTGTCTGTAGATGACCTAGATGAAGCAGAAAAGGTCATCATTCGACTTGAGCAACGACAGCACTTTAAACAAGAAATTGCACTAGTTGTAAAAGGAAAACAACGTGCCAAGAGAAGCGGCTCAATCTGTAAGCTTGATCCAATAGTTGACAATGGCATTCTGAGAGTAGGAGGAAGGTTAAGCAAAGCTGCTATGCCTACGGAACTAAAGAATCCTATGATCCTGCCAAAAGACTACTACATCTCCAGACTGATCTTACTCCACATCCATGAGCAGGTTGGCCACTCTGGGAGAGGTCACATGCTTTCTAGACTTCGCCAGCGATATTGGATACCCTGTGCCAACTCCTTAGCAAGGAAGATCCTTAAGAGCTGTGTCTTCTGCAGGCGGATGCAAGCTAGAGCTGGGGAACAGAAGATGGCTGACCTTCCACAAGATCGGGTAGCACCTGATTTGCCGCCTTTCACCCATGTGGGCATAGATTACTTTGGCCCCATAGAGGTGAAGCGAGGCCGCGTTCATGTGAAGCGGTATGGTGTGATCTTTACTTGCCTTGTGAGTCGAGCTGTCCATCTAGAAGTTGCTAGTTATCTGGATACTGATTCCTGCATCAATGCCCTGCGCAGGTTCATCTGTCGAAGGGGCCCAGTAACAAGTATCAGAACAGACAATGGCACCAACTTTGTTGGAACACACAGAGAGCTAGGAGAAGCTCTGAAAGAGCTGGATCACAACAAGATTCAAAATAAATTACTGAAGGAAGGAGTGACATGGTCATTCAACCCTCCCTCTGGAGCCCACCATGGGGGTATGGGAGAGGTTGATCCGACTGGTGAAAAAGATCCTCTATTCAGTCCTTAAAGAGCAAGTACTGGATGATGAGGCTTTGCAGACAGCCTTGTGTGAAGTTGAGGCGATTATGAACGACAGACCAATCACTACTGTAACAAATGACCCTAACGATCTAGAACCCCTGACTCCGAACCATCTGCTTCATCTGAAAGCAAAGCCAGTCCTGCCACCAGGACTATTCCAGAGAAGTGACCTATACTCACGAAGGAGATGGAAGCAAGTACAATATATCACTGACCTCTTCTGGAAGAGATGGATCAGGGGAGTATCTTCCACTTATGCAGGAGCGGAACAAGTGGAACAAAACTAAGAGAAACTTCAGTCCTGGTGACCTTGTGGTCATCGTCGATGACACCGCCCCAAGGAACTCTTGGCTAATGGGGCGTGTGGTGAAGGCTTTGCCAGGGGCCAAAGGTCTTGTCCGGAGCGTCATGGTTAAGACTAAGACCAATATCCTACAGAGACCTATCAATAAACTCTGTCTGCTCCTTGAGGCGACGAAGTGAGACACACACACACACACACAGTGCTCCATCTTTGAATCACGTGCACCTCTGATTCGTTGATGTCGTACTCTTACATTCTTTGATGTCATACATTTTGTGGACGTCAAACTCTTGACATTTTTTGGAAGTTGAACACCTTTACACTTCAACTCAGACTGAGATCTATGGACTATTTTCCTATATGGCACCTTGTATATTTGTATATAGCTATGAACTGTAATGGTGCTCTGGTATAGAATGTTTTTGTATTGGCTCTACGTTTGAATATTAAGTAATTGTTGTGCATTCAGTGCAGTCAACAATTAGGGGCCGGTATGTTAGAGCCGATTTGGGCATATTTTGTATAAAAGACTGAACATACTGAACTCCATGTACATTTGTGTAAATATATTAAATATTAATGTATATGATGAAATATTAGGTACGTACCTTTATGATTTATTTACCGGATTGAGATATATTCATTTGTTATTAGTGTAACTCAGTTTTTGGCCCCCCCTCTTGCCCATTCATTGTACTGTGTTAATTGTGTTAGTATAAAGGCAGGAAGTTGGGCCTTCGGGGGAAGGAGTCCTTGCTAGATGCGGGAGCGGTATAGTTTTTTGACCATATAGACATACAGAAATACAGACAGACAGGTCATATTATATTATGTATTTGCATTTCAAGTAATCTCTGCTTTAAGTTGATTGGAGAATACCTTTTTGTTAGATAAGAAGAATAAACATTTTTTGTTGCACTATATCCCTGGATCTCATTGAATGTTTGGCCGTTTGGAAACGTTGAGTGTGGACTGTATGCGTCCGAAACAACCCCGCTTCAGGCTAGGGCAGTGGCTATGGTAAAGAGGAAAGGAAGCCACTACAACTAGTGAGTGTGAGTGAATGTGTGTGATTTTTGGGCTAACATTTCACCAATGAACCCTGCCCCAATCAACACCAAAAACAACAACAACAACAACAAAAGTAACGGAAAACAGAGCTATCGTGAAGGCCACATCCATACAACTGCCTGATTAGCTATGCTAAAAATAGTGAGACTCATCCATCAAAGCAGGACTTTTGATGTGTGTGTGTGTGTGTGTGTGTATGCAGTAGTTGCATAATGGTTGTGACTGGTGAGTGTGATAGTGGTGGGAAGTCAAGGTGATACTTTAGATATGGAAGAAGAGAAGGCTGCCCAGTGTCAGTGGTGACAGATTTGTATGTCTGCTGTCTGTCATCTACAGCCAACAGCCTGATAGTAGAGACAAGGACAAAAGAGATACGTAGATAGATAGACAGAGAGAGACAGAGAGAGAGACAGAGAGAGAGACAGAGACAGAGACAGAGACAGAGACAGAGACAGAGACAGAGAAAGACCAGGGACAGATAGAAGCCCCCAGCAAGGCCACTGCCTAGCCAATTAAAACAAACCCAAAGAGAGAGCAGAGGGGGAATTAGGTAAAGGGGGGGTTGTGAGGTAGAGAGGGGGATGAGGTAGAGAGGGGGGATGAGGTAAAGAGGGGGATGAGGTAGAGAGGGGGAGATGAGGTAGAGTGGGGGATGAGGTAGAGGGGGAGATGAGGTAGAGAGGGGAGATGTGGTAGAGAGGGGGAGAGGTAGAGAGGGGGTTGACGTAGAGAGGGGAGGATGAAGTAGAGAGGGGGGATGAGGTAGAGAGGGGGATATGAGGTAGAGAGGGGGGTTGAGGTAGAGAGGGGGATGAGGAAGAGAGGGGGATGAGGTAGAGAGGGGGATGAGGTAGAGAGGGGGATGAGGTAGAGAGGGGATGAGGTAGAGTGGGGGATGAGGTAGAGAGGGGGAGATGAGGTAGAGTGGGGGATGAGGTAGAGGGGGAGATGAGATAGAGGGGGAGGTAGAGAGGGGGTTGAGGTAGAGAGGGGGGATGAGGTAGAGAGGATGAGATGAGGTAGAGAGGGGGATGAGGTAGAGGGGGGCTGAGGTAGAGAGGGGGATGAGGTAGAGAGGGGAGGATGAGGTAGAGAGGGGGATGAAGTAGAGATGGGGGATGAGGTAGAGAGGGGGATGAGGTAGAGAGGGGGATGAGGTAGAGAGGGGGGATGAGGAAGAGAGGGGAATTAGGTAGAGAGGGGGATGAGGTAGAGAGGGGATGAGGTAGAGAGGGGGGATGAGGTAGAGAGGGGGATGAGGTAGAGGGGGGGCTGAGGTAGAGAGGGGAGGATGAGGTAGAGAGGGGGATGAAGTAGAGAGGGGGGATGAGGTAGAGAGGAGGATGAGGTGGAGAGGGAGGAGAGATAGAGGGGGGCTGAGGTAGAGAGGGGGATGAGGTAGAGAGGGGAGGATGAGGTAGAAGGGGGATGAAGTAGAGAGGGTGGATGAGGTAGAGAGGGGGATGAGGTAGAGCGGGGGAGATGATGTAGAGACAGGGGTTGAGGTAGAGAGGGGGATGAGGTAGAGAGGGGGGATGAGGAAGAGAGGGGGATGAGGTAGAGAGGGGGATGAGGTAGAGAGGGGGGATGAGAGAGAGGAGGATGAGGTGGAGAGGGGGGAGAGGTAGAGAGGGGTGAGGTAGAGAGGGGGATGAGGTAGAGAGGGGGGATGAGGTAGAGAGGGGGATGGGGTAGAGGGGGGGCTGAGGTAGAGAGGGGGATGAGGAAGAGAGGGTGGTGAGGTAGAGAGGGGGAGAGGTAGAGAGGGGTTATATGGTAGAGAGGGGATGAGGTAGAGGGGGGAGAGGTAGAGAGGGGGGAGAGGTAGAGAGGGGTTATGAGGTAGAGAGGGGATGAGGTAGAGAGGGGGATGAGGTAGAGAGGGGGGAGAGGTAGGGAGGGGTATGAGGTAGAGAGGGGTGGATGAGGTTTTTAACAGGGTCGTTAGCATTAGGGTCATCAGACCTAGCTCAATATCTAGGTGTCAGGTAAGATGGAGACTACAGCTTCCATAAAGTGACAATTAGACTTGCCACCTTTCGGACTGAATAATTTTGTAGGGGCAACAGTTCTGATAGAATGTATAATTTGTCTCTCTCACATGCTAATTGTGGTATTCAAGCTGAGGTTAATCAATAAATGCAAAGAGATATTTTATTTAGCTAGGTATCTAGATTACGTTAGCTAACATTAGGTTGCTTGTCCAAAGTCCAGCAGCTAGTTCTGTTGCTAGCTAACACCAGTCAACACCGTTCCAATTCATCCCAAAGGTGTTCGATGGGGTTGAGGTCAGGGTGGTGGTGATGATGATGATATGATGGTATGTCCTCTCTGTCCTCTCCAGCCTTCTCCCTGTTGGCATGGAGTCAGCCATTCTCTGTATCTGGGACCTTGGACACTCACACTCCGCTCAGCCGATAGGAGAACACAGGAACACAAGGTCCTTAATCTCTCTCATCTGCCTGGTGAACTGGAACCCAAGGACCTGGAACAGCCATTACCAACAGGTGCTGCACACCGTGTGTCCTGCTAGCCCTGCTAAATGACTCCTGGGTCAACAGAGTCTGCCTGTGATCTTCCCAAAGTGCCAGGTTAATTAAACATAATAGGTCCTGGCTGTGCTCTGTACATTAATGGCTGGAAGCCGCTCGGCTAAAGGGAACAAGTGCAGAGGTAGAAAGGTAGAAGCCTATACGTACTGTGAACACACACTGACGTACAGACAAACACACACACAGTGTACCCAGTCACCTGTGTGGTAATGTGAACTCTGAGCTGCCAGTTTGTCATATTGGTAGATATCCCATTCTTTTGTAGAGTCATCATACATATTGATAACTTCTGTTTTCCAATCCCTCTATCCTCGTTTGGCCCAACATGATTATTGATGAAAAGGCTCTATCATACAGCATCCCTTCCTGCATAATACAGGCTGCTGGAGGCTAGTGAAGAACCCCAGGCCTTCTCTGTCCCTTACCTCAGGAAACCTGCCTGGAACTGATTCAGGAACAGTTTGTTAGATCATCTTATTCAGGTTCACAGACAGAGACAGAGACAGAGAGAGCATGTAATAGGTATTGTGGTGTATGTCATAACAGGGCTGAAACCTCCTGAACTCCATTTGGAAGACAACAGGTGTTTTGGTCACGTAGGTATTTTTTTTATTTTTTTTGTCATTTAGCAGACGCTCTTATCCAGAGCAACTTACAGTTAGTGAGTGCATCCATTTTTTTATTTTTCATACAGGCCCCCCGTGGGAATCAAACCCACAACCCTGGCGTTGCAAACTGGACCAATTGTGCGCCATGGGACCATGGGTCTCCCGGTCGCGGCCGGCTACGACAGAGCCTAGATTCGAACCAGGATCTCTAGTGGCACAGCTAGCACTGCGATGCAGTGCCTTAGACCACTGCGCCACTCGGGAGACGATCTTAGGACTACACCATCGTTCTGAATATATTGGTGCTGTATGGGCGGTACTTTCACACAAGTTTCTTATTAACATCAATTCATGATTTTTGTAAAAATAGAGTTGCCTGCACTTATCTTAATTCTGAAAAGGATCCTATATCTATCTACCATCTACAATGATACTGGTTCCAATAGATGACATTGTCATGATAATTAATTGGCTCTGTATATTAATAAATGTTATTGTGGTGTTTCATACCCACCTGCTTTGTGATTTTGTGATGTGGAGGCTGTTTAGAATGGTAACAGTAATTACTTCACATCTCCCACACATAGAGTATGGTTATACACATCACACAGCACAGAATACAAGAACACATAAATGGTTCAATCTTATCTTTCAATTTAGTTTGGACAAACGTGTTCTCAGACATACTAGTTACTGTAAAGCTAGAACATGACTACTGCAGTTAGAGAGGAAATAGTTACTGTAATAGCTAGAACATTATTACCGCAGGCAGTCTGGTTTTCACACCTCTAATATGACCAAGAATAGATCTAGGGAGAAATGAAGTGTTAAAGAATGATTGAATCAGAGGTGAGGCAGCGCTAATAATCATCATCACCTAACTTCATCCCTTGGTTATTTTTTACATAATGTACAAACCGACAATCACTAAATATAGTTCCATGTATTATAGGCCCACTCTTTGATATTTACAGCAGTTTTTTGCTTTATATGAGACTCCGCAAAAGCTTTTTTTCATAATAGTTTTTTATTCAATGGGATTAGCAATTTCTGTGTCTGTGTATTTGTGAGTCTGCTTTATTCATAGTAAAGTATAATGTGATGAGCAATACGACACGTTAGTCTGATTACTGTAAGAGACAATGTACTTTTCCCTTTTCAATTCATTTCCATATACATTAAGCTGTGAATCGCAAACATAATGTCTATATTGGCAATTACAGAGAGAAAGCTTTTCTCGTCTATTTCTATTTTGTCATATTTTCCCATTCCCTTTGTAGCATATTCATAGTATATCCTAATATGCATTAATGTACACAAATTGCAATAGTATGTAGCACCATGATAGTTACTGTTTCATAGCAGATGGTGTGTGTGAATATTCTATAGGGTGTGAACCTGTTAACACCAGAGTGTACTATCACACCCTTGTTAGACCATTCCACTGTAAACCTGTTGACAGTCCCTACACATACATATATATACAGTGCATTCGGAAAGTATTCGGACCCCTTGATTTTTTCCACATTTTGTTACGTTACAGCCTTATTCTAAAAATGATTAAATTGTTTTTTTCCTCATCAATCTACACACAATACCCCATAATGACAAAGCAAAAACAGCTTTTTAGACATTTTTGCAAATGTATTTTAAATAAAAAACTAAAATATCACATTACATACAGTTGAAGTCAGAAGTTTACATACACTTAGGTTGGAGTCATTAAAACTCGTTTTTCAACCACTCCACAAATTTCTTGTTAACAAACTATAGTTTTGGCAAGTCGGTTAGGACATCTACTTTGTGCATGACACAAGTAATTTTTCCAACAATTGTTTACAGACAGATTATTTCACTTATAATTCACTGTATCACAATTCCAACGGGTCAGACGTTTACATACACTAAGTTGACTGCGCCTTTAAACAGCTTGGAAAATTCCAGAAAATGATGTCATGGCTTTAGAAGCTTCTGATAGGCTGATTGACATCATTTGAGTCAATTGGAGGTGTACCTGTGGATGTATTTCAAGGCCTACCTTCAAACTCAGTGCCTCTTTGCTTGACATCATGGGAAAATCAAAAGAAATCAGCCAAGACCACAGAAAAGGGATTGTAGACATCCACAAGTCTGGTTCATCCTTGGGAGCAATTTCCAAACGCCTGAAGGTACCACGTTCATCTGTACAAACAAGTATAAACACCATGGGACCACGCAGCCGTCATACCGCTCAGGAAGGAGACGCGTTCTGTCTCCTAGAGATGAACGTACTTTGGTGTGAAAAGTGCAAATCAATCCAGGAACAACAGCAAAGGACCTTGTGAAGATGCTGGTGGAAACAGGTACAAAAGTATCTATATCCACAGTATAACGAGTCCTATATTGACATAACCTGAAAAGCCGCTCAGCAAGGAAGAAGCCACTGTTCCAAAACCGCTATAAAAAAGCCAGACTAAAGTTTGCAACTGCACATGGGGACAAAGATCGTACTTTTTGGAGAAATGTCCTCTGGTCTGATGAAACAAAAATATAACTGTTTGGCCATAATGACCATCGTTATGTTTGGAGGAAAAAGGGGGTCGCTTGCAAGCCGAAGAACACCATCCCAACCGTGAAGCACAGGGGGTGCTTTGCTGCAGGAGGGACTGGTGCACTTCACAAAATAGATGGCATCATGAGGAAGAAAATTATGTGGATATATTGAAGCAACATCTCAAGACATCAGTCAGGTTGTTAAAGCTTGGTCACAAATGGGTCTTCCAAATGGACAATGACCCCAAGCATACTTCCAAAGTTGTGGCAAAATGGCTTAAGGACAACGAAGTCAAGGTATTGGAGTGGCCATCACAAAGCCCTGACCTCAATCCTATAGAAAATGTGTGGGCAGAACTGAAAAAGCGTGTGCGAGCAAGGAGGCCTACAAACCTGACTCAGTTACTTGAGCTCTGTCAGGAGGAATGGGCCAAAATTCACCCAACTTATTGTGGGAAGCTTGTGGAAGGCTACCCGAAACGTTTGACCCAAGTTAAACAATTTTAAGGCAATGCTACCAAATACTCATTGAGTTTATGTAAACTTCTGACCCACTGGGAATGTGATGAAAGAAATAAAAGCTTAAATAAATAATTCTCTCTACTATTATTCTGACATTTCACATTCTTTAAAATAAAGTGGTGATCCTAACTGACCTAAAACAGGGAATTTTTACTAGGATTAAATGTCAGGAATGATGAAAAACAGAGTTTAAATGTATTTGGCTAAGGTGTATGTCAACTTCCGATTTCAACTGTAAGTATTCAGACACTTTACTCAGTACTTTGTTGAAGCACCTTTGGCAGCGATTACAGCCTCAAGCCTTCTTGGGTATGACACTACAAGCTTGGCACACCTGTATTTGGGGAGCTTCTCCAATTCTTCTCTGCAGATCCTTTCAAGCTCTGGCAGGTTGGATGGGGAGCATCGCTGCACAGCTATTGTCAGGTCTCTCCAGAGATGTTCGATCAGGTTCAAGTCCGGGCTCTGGCTGTGCCACTCAAGGACATTCAGAGACTTGTCCCGCAGTCACTCCTGCGTTGTCTTGGCTGTGTGCTTAGGAACGTTGTCCTGTTGGAAGGTGAACCTTCGCCCCAGTCCAAGCTGGCTGTCATGTACCTTTTACTGAGGCATGACTTCCGTCTGGCTACTCTACCCTAAAGGCCTGATTGGTGGAGTGCTGCAGAGATGGTTGTCCTACTGGAAGGTTCTCCCATCTCCACAGAGGAACTCTGGAGCTCTGTCAGAGTGACCAAGGCCCTTCTCCTCCGATTGCTCAGTTTGGCCGGGTGGCCAGCTCTAGGAAGAGTCTTGGTAGTTCCAAACTTCTTCCATTTAAGAATGATGGAGGCCACTATGTTCTTAGGGACCTTCAATGCTGCAGACATTTTTGGTACCCTTCTCCAGATCTGTGCCTCAATACAATCCTGTCTTGGAGCGCTACGGACAATTCCTTCGACCTCATGGCTTGGTTTTTCCTCTGACATGCACTGTCAACTGTGGGACCTTATATAGACAGGTGTGTGCCTTGCCAAATCATATCCGATCAATTGAATTTAACACAGGTGGACTCCAATCAAGTTGTAGAAACATCTCAAGGATGATCAATGGAAACAGGAAGCACCTGAGCTCAATTTCGAGTCTCATAGGAAAGGGTCTGAATACTTATATAAATAAGGTATTTCTGTTTTTTCAAATCAAAAACCTGTTTTCCGCTTTGTCATTATGGAGTATTGTGTGTAGATTGATGAGAAAATGTTTTCATTTAATCAATTTTAGACTAAGGCTGTAACGTAACAAAATGTTGAAAAAGGGAACCATGAGCCTCTTAGGTTTTGAATTGAAGTCAATGTACTCAGAGGAGGATGGAAACTAGCTGTCCTCTGGCTACACCATGGTGCTACCCTACAGAGTGCTGTTGAGGCTACTGTAGACCATTGCAAAACAGTGTGTTTTAATCAATTATTTGGTATGTGAATATACTGTGTTTAGTATAGTTTTATCTAAAATGTATAACTTTTTATGAAATTCACTGAGGAGGATGGTCCTCCAATTCCTCCTCTGATGAGCCTCCACTGGTTGTATTACCATATAATATCGTATTGCTAACACAACTATTATCATACTGTGTAAACAGACAATGGGTGTTCTTCCTTCCTGTGGCTGCTCAGCTCATTATGCTATGACGTATTTGACAGCTATTCCATATCACTAATAGTCCCAGTAGTCCTCCAGGGTTCTGAGAACTCATAGTACAACACAGGCGAAGTGATGGAATCAGAGTCTTCATGTCCATTGACATGTATCCATCTTGTTTTCATCAATTTTAGTAAGAAAATACAATAAAAATGTAAATAGTGAAATTCCTTTCCAGTATTGTGTGGGTATTTTATATTATCTTGTGAAAAGAGAAATTGTGATATGTATGAAAAGCGCTAATTGATCACTATTGCCTTGAGATTCTACACAAACACAATAGCAACAGGTACAATGGTCCACCAACACGTCACGGCTGTGTGAGACTGTAGATTCAGGATTGCTTGATTACCATCGTTATATATAAATATAAATAAAAAATGCATGCAGGCATATACTGTACCTACACACACACACAGCTCTGTTTCTGTTCTATGTATCACATTGTCAACGCCTTTTGGCCTCGTGTGTAGCTTCTGACATGATTCTCCTGAGCTTCTCATCCCTGGCTATGCCATCTGCTACTGTAACATACAGCAGGAGCGCAACTTTCACTGGGGACGGGGGGGACATGACCCCCCTCACATTCTGAAATTGTATTTTTGTCCCCCTCAGTTTTATCATTGCACTCTGATACATAACGCGGAACTGGTTTGCTTTAGGATCATGCTGGGTAAGTTGTTTTCCGGTTTTAGCCGGCTGGAATTAGGACCGCTCGGATACCACAGAGCAGCTGTGTGAAGGAAAAACTTCTGCAAGCCGCATTGGACCAGCATGGGAGAGATGAACAGAGGCAGCTGCTGTCTGTATGGGTTGTGCTTTTTCTCAGAGTTGTTGTTATGTTAGCTACTATTTCATCCCCTCTCAACTGAAGTGAATGAACTACTATCAGCTAGTAGTTACCACCGTCACAGACAGTTCAGCTCTAGCTTGCCTCTAGCTACCTATGTCACGAATGTCGGTGGAATGCAGTAGGCCAGAGTCAAGCGCAGGACACAGAATGAGATGAAGAACCACTTTACTGAGTAGTAAAGAAATACAAGGAAAATCCTCCAAAAACAACAAAGGAGGAGCAAAACCCGCTCACAATAATGACACTCGTACATACAATAAACACGCACACCAAACAGTGGACGTGAACAGGTTAAATAGGCAGACAAACTAACATAATGGGGAACAGGTGTGCGACAACAGACAACAATCAAGTGAACATAGAAACATATAACATAGAGCGGCAGCAGCTAGTACTCCGGTGACGACGAACGCCGAAGCCTGCCCGAGCCAGAAGGAAGGGCAGTCTAGGCAGAATCCGTGACAGGCGAGTGGGATGGTTCTGATGGAATTCTCTCAACAAGGAGGGATCCAGGATATCCCTCCTAGGAACCCAGCACCGCTCCTCCGGACAGTACCCCTCCCACTCCACGAGATACTGCAGGCCCCCCACCCGACGCCTCGAATCCAGGATGGAACGGACCGAGTACGCCGGTGCCCCCTCGATGTCCAGTGGGGGCGGAGGAACCTCCCATATCTCAGATTCCTGGAGTGGACCAGCTACCAGCTTCCTGGAGTGGACCAGCTAGGAGAGACACATGGAACGAGGGGTTAATGCGATAATTAACAGGAAGTTGTAACCTATAACATACCTCATTCAATCTCCTCAGGACTTTAAATGGGCCCACAAACCGCCTACCCAACTTCCGGCAGGGCAGGCGAAGGGGCAGGTTTCGGGTCGAGAGCCAGACCCGGTCCCCCGGTGCATACAACGGAGCATCACTGCGGTAGCGGTTGGCGCTCGCCTTCTGATGCCTGCTGGCCCGCTGCAGGCGTTCATGTGTAGCGTCCCAGGTCTCCTGTGAGCGCCGAACCCACTTGTCCACCGCAGGTACCTCGATCTGGCTCTGATGCCACGGTGCCAGGGCCGGCTGATAACCTAACACACACTGGAATGGTGTGAGGTCAGTTGAGGAGTGGCGGTTGGAGTTTATAGCCATCTCTGCCCAGGGTAGGAAAACCAACCACTCCCCTCGCCGGTCCTGGCAATACGACCTCAGAAACCTACCCACCTCCTGGTTAATTCTCTCCACCTGCCCATTATTCTCGGGGTGAAAACCTGAGGTAAGGCTAACCGAGATCCCCAACCGTTCCATGATGCCCTCCAGACCCTTGAAGTGAACTGGGGACCCCGATCAGACACTATATCCTCAGGCACCCCGTAGTGCCAGAAGACGTGTGTAAACAGGGCCTCTGCAGTTTGTAGGGCTGTAGGGAGTCCGGACAGAGGAAGGAGGCGACAGGACTTAGAAAACCGATCCACAACGACCAGGATGGTTGTGTTCCCCCTTGAGGGAGGAAGATCAGTCATAAAATCCACTGATAGGTGGGACCACGGTCATTGTGGAATGGGTAGGGGTTGTAATTTCTCTCTAGGCAGGTGTCTAGGAGCCTTACACTGGGTGCACACCGAGCATGAGGAAACATAAACCCTCACGTCCTTGGCTAAGGTGGGCCACCAGTACTTCCCACTAAGACAGGTCACTGTCCGACCGATGCCAGGATGACCAGAGGAGGGTGACGTGTGAGCCCAATAGATCAAACGATCGTGGACCTCTAGCGGTACGTACTTACGACCCTCTGGACACTGGGGAGGAGAGGGTTCGCCACGTAACGCCCGCTCGATGTCCGCATCAACCTCCCACACCACCGGTGCCACCAGACACGACGCCGGAAGTATGGGAGTGGGCTCCACGGGACAGAGCATCTGCCTTAGCATTCTGGGAGCCCGGCCTGTAAGAAAGGGTGAAAACAAAACGGGTTAGAAAGATGGACCACCTTGCCTGGTGAGGGTTTAACCTCTTAGCCGCTCGGATGTACTCCAGATTGCGGTGGTCAGTCAAGATGAGAAAAGGGTGTTTAGCCCCCTCAAGCCAATGTCTCCACGCCTTCAGGACTTTGACCACCGCCAACAACTCCCGGTCCCCCACATCATAATTGCGCTCCACCGGGCTGAGCTTCTTCGAAAAGAAAGCACAGGGGCGGAGCTTGGGTGGCGTGCCCGAGCGCTGAGAAAGTACAGCGCCTATCCCAGCCTCGGATGAGTCCACCTCAACCGTGAAGGCCAAGGAGGGATCTGGATGAGCCAGCACTGGAGCCGAGGTAAACAGCTCCTTCAGGCGACTAAAAGCCCTGTCCACCTCAGCTGACCACCGCAGACGCACCGGTCCCCCCTTCAGCAACGAGGTAATGGGAGCCGCTAACTGACCAAAGCCCCGGATAAACCTCCGGTAGTAGTTGGCAAACCCCAAGAAACGCTGCACCTCCTTTACCGTGGTTGGAGTCGCCCAATTACGCACGGCCAAAACGCAGTCACTCTCCATCTTCACCCCAGACGCGGACATGAGGTACCCTAGGAATGAGATGGACTCCTGAAAGAACAGGCATTTCTCTGCCTTGGCATACAGGTCATGCTCCAACAGTCTTTCAAGCACTTTACGCACCAGGGACACATGCTCGGCCCTTGTAGTGGAGTATATAAGTATGTCATCAATATACACCACTACCCCTTGTCCGCGCAGGTCCCTGAAAATCTCATCCACAAATGATTGGAAGACTGATGGAGCATTCATTAACCCGTATGGCATGACAAGATACTCATAATGTCCAGAGGTGGTACTAAATGCCGTCTTCCACTCATCTCCCTCCCGGATACGCACTAGGTTGTACGCGCTCCTGAGATCCAATTTTGTGAAGAAGCGTGCCCCGTGCAATGATTCCGTCATACTAGTTATCAGGGGTAATGGATAGCTGTACTTGATGGTAATCTGATTTAAGCCACGGTAATCAATGCACGGGCGTAAACCACCATCCTTCTTCTTCACAAAAAAGAAACTTGAGGAGACAGGTGAAGTGGATGGCCGAATGTATCCCTGTCTTAGAGACTCGGTGACATATGACTCCATAGCCGCCCTCTCCTCCTGAGACAAAGAATACACGTGACTCCAGGGAAGTGCAGCTCCTACCTGGAGATTTATCGCGCAATCCCCCGGACGATGAGGTGGTAATTTAGTCGCCCTCTTTTTACTGAAGGCGATAGCCAAATCGTGGGGTCATGAATGGTTAACCAGGGAAGTCCCAACACCACAGGATACGCAGGAGAATCAATCAGATAGAGGCTAATCCTCTCCTCATGACCCCCCTGCGTCCTCATCAGAAGTGGTTATGCCTGACTATGCCTGACCCTAACGGGCGACTATCTAAGGCGTGCACAGGGAAAGGTTTATCAACAGACACAGTAGGAATCCCTAAACTATGAGCATACTGGCGATCAATAAAATTCCCAGCCGCGCCTGAATCTACTAGCGCCTTATGCTGGGAATGGGGGGAAACCTCTGGAAAAACAATATCTATACACAAATTAGCAACAGGAGGCTCTGGGGGAGTCGGGTGCCTACTCACCTGAGATGGTTGACCAGTGCCCTGCCTGCTGCCTCGACCCCCTGAGGACCCTCCCCAGCACCGACCAGCAGTGTGTCCTCTGCGGCCACAGTTGGTGCAGGGGACGGTCCCTCTGTTCGTCTCCCTAACCGCAGCACCCCCGAGCTCCATGGGGGTAGACTCGGAGGTGCTGGGGGATGGAATGGACGGCCCCCGATCAGAACGTCCGCGGGCTGCCAACAGGTTATCCAACCTGATGGACATGTCCACCAGTTGGTTCAGGGTGAGATCGGTGTCCCTGCAGGCCAGCTCCCGACGGACGTCCTCCCTTAAGCTGCAGTGATAATGGTCGATCAGGGCCCTCTCATTCCATCCCGCGCTGGCTGCTAAAGTTCTGAACTCCAGCGCGAACTCCTGCACGCTCCTCATCTCCTGTCGTAGGTGGAACAGACGTTCACCCGCCGCCCTCCCCTCTGGTGGATGATCGAATACCGCCCGAAAGTGGCGGGTGAAATCCTCGTAGCGGACAGTGCTTGCGTCTATACCTCCCCACTCAGCCTTGGCCCATTCCAGCGCCTTCCCCGATAGACAGGAGATGAGGGCGGACACGCTCTCGTATCCCGAGGGCGCCAGGTGAATGGTGGCCAGGTACAGCTCGACCTGGAGGAGAAATCCCTGGCACCCGGCAGGTGTTCCATCATATGCCCTCGGGAGCGAGAGCCGAATCCCACTGGACCCAGATGGCGAAGCGGTGACCAGTGTTGTAGGTGGTTGAGTGGTTGGAGATGGTGACGGGATACCACCTCTCTCCCATCGTTCCATTGTCTGGAATACTAATTCCATGGTGATCCCGAGAGTCTGAATCATGATCTCCTGACGTTGGACTCGTTCCTCCATCGTCTCGGATACTCCGGCTGCTCCTGCTGACTCCATAGTGGTGCGTGTTTCTGCCACGAATGTCGGTGGAATGCGGTAGGCCAGAGTCAAGCACAGGACACAGAATGAGATGAAGAACCACTTTACTGAGTAGTAAAGAAATACAAGGAAAATCCTCCAAAAACAACAAAGGAGGAGCAAAACCCACTCACAATAATGACACTCGTACATACAATAAACACGCACACCAAACAGTGGACGTGAACAGGTTAAATAGGCAGACAAACGAACATAATGGGGAACAGGTGTGCGACAACAGACAACAATCAAGTGAACATAGAAACATATAACATAGAGTGGCAGCAGCTAGTACTCCGGTGACGATGAACGCCGAAGCCTGCCTGAGCCAGAAGGAAGGGCAGTCTCGGCAGAATCCGTGACAACCTACAGTATCTGTCAGGTAGCAGTATCTAACAGCTGTTGTGTGTATGGAAATGTTTTGTAGCCTTTGTTTTGTCCCGTTTCAACAGAAATACATTTGATCATGTACCATTGCACCATTAACTAGAGATAGCCAAAAGATGGCTAACGTTAACTAGCTAGCGCACTAACTTATTTTTGCCTCAATCTCACTAGACCTGAGTCAAACGATGAAACCAGCAGCCAAAAAAATTGAAGACCGATATTCAGACTTTTTTTTCAGCAAAATTAGAGTTTTTATTAGTCAGTATAGCAATGTAACATTATTGATCTGTCAGTTTCCCTAGCTAATTCCCTACTTTTCACACTGACACGGTATAGACAGCTCTACAGGCTTCACTGTCATGGTGCACAGTCAGTACACAACACTATGCTCATCATGTCTTAGCAGGATCAGATGGTGACAGGTGTTCCTGCAGGGTCAAACAGCCAGGGAAGACCAGTCTATGGAGCTCAGGTGAATTTGGCAGTATATTATAACAATCAGTGAATAGACACAAAGTTTCATCTTGAGTTGATGGGTAGGCTACAGTCTGGAATCTGGGAATAATGGTCATTTTAATTATTAAACCATTGATTCTATTATTGGATAATATAATGTATAAATGTACAACAAGAGTGAAGGCTGTTATAGCAGCAAAGGGGGGACCGACTGTCAAGGCGTGCTGTAGGTGCAGTGGCGGAATCAAATGCAGGACGCAGACGGATAATCCAATAGACTTGTATTGAGCCGAAACACGGCAAACGGACAACACTTGCCCGAAGGCGAAATACGCACGAAGGCGAAATGGAAACAAACAGCGCACAAACATGTGCGAATACTCCAGCGCAGTGGAGAGAAGCTCAACCGAGCGAAAACACGTCTGACACAAAACAATAATACACAACACCTGACACACACAACGGGAACTAAATAGGACACTAATTACACTAACTGAAAACAGGTGTGACAACACTCAGACAAAAGCAAACGAACATGAAACATACAACGGTGGCAGCTAGTACTCCGGAGACAACGAACGCCGAAGCCTGCCCGAACAAGGGAGAGAGGCAGCCTCGGCCGAAACCGTGACAGTACCCCCCCCTTGACGCGCGGCTCCAGACGTGCGCTGACTCCGGCCTCGGGGACGACCCGGAGGACGCGGAGCCGGGCGCGTCGGGTGCTCACGATGGAATTCCGTCAGGAGAGACGGGTCCAAAATGTCTCCCCTCGGCACCCAGCACCGCTCCTCCGGACCGTACCCCTCCCACTCCACTAGATACTGGAGACCCCCATCCGGCGTCTCGAATCCAAGATGGACCTCACGGAGTACGCCGGTGCCCCCTCGATGTCCAATGGGGGCGGAGGAGTCTCCCTGATCTCACTGTCTTGGAGTGGGCCAGCTACCACCGGCCTGAGAAGGGACACATGGAACGAGGGGTTAATACTTTTATATTCAACAGGTAGCTGTAATTTATAACACACCTCGTTCAACCTTCCCAGGACTTTAAATGGCCCTACAAACCGCCCGACCCAGTTTCCGACAGGGCAGGCGGAGGGGCAGGTTCCTGGTAGAGAGCCAGACTCGATCACCAGGTGCGTACACCGGTCCCTCACTGCGGTGGAGATCAGCGCTCGCCTTATGACGTCGGAGGGCCCGCTGCAGGTGGCGTGTGCAGCGTTCCATGTCTCCTCCGAGCGCCTCGCCCACTCATCCACCGCAGGAGCCTCGATCTGGCTCTGCTGCCAGGGGTGCCAGAACCGGCTGGTAACCTAACACACATTGGAAAGGGGTTAGGTTAGTGGAGGAATGGCGTAGGGAATTCTGGGCCATTTCGGCCCAGGGAACGTACCTTGCCCACTCCTCCGGCCGGTCCTGGCAGTATGT
This sequence comes from Coregonus clupeaformis, assembly GCF_020615455.1. Taxonomy (NCBI): domain Eukaryota; kingdom Metazoa; phylum Chordata; class Actinopteri; order Salmoniformes; family Salmonidae; genus Coregonus; species Coregonus clupeaformis. The sequence goes on along the minus strand of NC_059198.1, from coordinate 1,638,791 downwards.
TCTAAGAAACCTGCCTACATCCTGGTTTACACGTTCCACCTGCCCATTACTCTCCGGGTGTTAACCCGAGGTGAGGCTCACCGAGACCCCCAACCGCTCCATAAAGGCCCTCCAGACTCTGGAGGTAAATTGGGGACCCCGATCAGACACAATATCCTCGGGTACCCCGTAGTGCCGGAACACATGGGTGAATAGGGCTTCGGCAGTTTGCAGGGCGGTAGGAAGGCCCGGCATGGGGAGCAAACGACAGGCCTTAGAAAACCGGTCCACAACGACCAGTATAGTGGTATTCCCCTGTGACGGAGGAAGGTCAGTAAGGAAATCCACCGAGAGGTGGGACCATGGTCGTTGTGGCACGGGCAGGGGTAGTAACTTACCCCTAGGCAGATGTCTAGGCGCCTTACACTGGGCGCACACCGAGCAGGAGGAAACATAAACCCTCACATCCCTTGCCAACGTGGGCCACCAGTACTTGGCACTAAGACAGTGCACTGTCCGGCCGATACCCGGATGTCCAGAGGAGGGTGACGTGTGAGCCCAAAAGATCAATCGATCCCGAACCTCGAGCGGAACGTACTTCCGACCCTCCGGGCACTGTGGTGGACTAGGGTCGGTGCGTAACGCCCGCTCGAGTTCAGCATCGACCTCCCACACTACCGGTGCCACCAGACACGACTCCGGCAGTATGGGAGTGGGCTCCACGGACCTCTCCTCCGTGTCATACCGCCGAGACAGCGCATCTGCCTTACCATTCTGTGACCCAGGGATGTACGTGATCTTAAAAGTAAACCTGGTCAAGAACATATTCCATCTTCACCCCTGACGCAGACAACTGATACCCCAAAAAGGAGACCGACTCCTGGAAAAACAGACACTTCTCTGCCTTCACATACAGGTCGTGCTCCACCAGCCTCCGCAACACTCTACGCACCAGGGCCACATGCTCGACACGGGTAGGCGAGTACACGAGAATGTCATCAATGTACACAACCACCCCCTGCCCCTGCATGTCCCTGAAGATCTCATCCACGAATGATTGGAAAACTGACGGAGCGTTCATCAACCCGTATGGCATGACCAGATACTCGTAATGGCCCGAGGTGGTACTAAAGGCTGTCTTCCATTCATCGCCCTCCCTGATGCGCACCAAGTTGTACGCGCTCCTGAGATCTAATTTAGTGAAGAAACGCGCCCCATGCAACGACTCAGTCATGGTCGCAATCAGCGGGAGTGGATAACTGTACTTCACCGTAATCTGATTGAGACCACGGTAATCGATGCACGGGCGCAAACCACCATCCTTTTTCTTCACAAAAAGAAACTCGAGGACGCAGGGGAAGTGGAAGGCCGTATGTATCCTTGTCTCAGAGATTCGTCTATGTAAGTCTCCATAGCTTTCTTCTCCTCTTGAGACAGAGGATACACATGGCTCCGTGGGAGCGCAGCTCCTGCCTGGAGGTCTATCGCACAATCTCCCTGCCTATGGGGCGGCAACTGCGTCGCCCTCGCCTTACTAAACGCAATAGCCAAATCCCCCATACTCAGGGGGAAACGTGCAATGCGGGCACCTGGTTTGGACTCTCCACCGAGGTAGCCCCTACGGAAACGCCCAAACATCTACCCACACACTGAGCAGACCACTCCATCAGAGCCCTCTCCTGCCACGAAATGGATGGGTTATGGGTACTCAACCAGGGCATGCCCAGCACCACCGGATACACAGGAGAGTCAATCAGGAATAGCTGAATCATCTCCTGATGACCCCCCTGCGCACACATCCTAAGTGGCGCCGTGACCTCCCTGATCAAGCCCGTACCCAACGGACGGCTATCTAGGGCATGAACGGGGAAAGGAACATCAACAGGAAGAAGGGGAATCCCTAACGCTAAACAAAACTTTTTATCAATAAAATTCCCAGCCGCGCCTGAATCTACCAGCGCCTTATGCTGGGAATGAGGTGCTACCTGTGGAAAACAGAGAGCTCTGGGTGAGTGGGGCGCCTACTCACCTGGAGGGAATCCCCAGTGCGGGACCTGTCGTCCTCTCCCCTAGGAGGCCTTCCCCAGCACCTAGCCGCGGTGTGTCCTCCCCGACCACAGTTGGTGCAAGGGATGGACCCCCTAGTAAGCCGACCCCTCCTCTCTCTAGCGCCAGCGCCCCCGAGCTCCATGGGGCATGGCTCGGAAGCGCTGGAGGGTGAAATGGACGGACCCCCCTCGGAACGCCCGCGGGTAGCTAGCAGGTTATCCAGCCTGATGGACATGTCGACCAACTGGTCGAACGTGAGGCTGGTGTCCCTACAGGCCAGCTCCCGACGGACGTCCTCTCGTAGACTACACCTGTAGTGATCGACGAGGGCCCGATCATTCCACCCTGCATCTGCCGCTCAGAGTACGGAATTCGAGGGCGAACTCCTGAGCACTCCTCCTCCCCTGCCGGAGAAAGACCAGACGCTCCCCGCCGCTTTCCCCTCCGGGGAGATGGTCAAACACCGCCTTGAAGCGGCGGGAGAACTTCGTTATGCACGTGATGGTGTCCGCGTCGATCCTCCTCCACTCCCGCGTTGGCCCATTCCAACGCCTTCCCGGACAGGCAGGAGATCAGGGCGGACACGCTCTCATGTCCCGAGGGCGCCGGATGCACGGTGGCCAGGTACAGCTCCACCTGGAGAAGGAAACCCTGGCACCCGGCCGCGGTCCCCTCGTAAGCCCTCGGGAGCGAGAGTCGGACTCCTCGGGGTTCTGGTGCGGGACTAGGCTGACTGGCCGATGGTGCTGGCACGGAGGGTGGCGGTGGAGGCGTCCCCCAGCCTCGGATGGTGGTGATCACCTCCTGCAGTGCGGTCCCCATCTGCAGGATCTGGTCCCCTTGCTCCCGGACCCTGTCCTCCAGAGTCGCCTGGGCTGCTGCGGCTCCTGCTGATTCCATAGGTGGTGTATTATTCTGTCAAGGCGTGCTGTAGGTGCAGTGGCGGAATCAAATGCAGGACGCAGACGGATAATCCAATAGACTTGTATTGAGCCGAAACACGGCAAACGGACAACACTTGCCCGAAGGCGAAATACGCACGAAGGCGAAATGGAAACAAACAGCGCACAAACATGTGCGAATACTCCAGCGCAGTGGAGAGAAGCTCAACCGAGCGAAAACACGTCTGACACAAAACAATAATACACAACACCTGACACACACAACGGGAACTAAATAGGACACTAATTACACTAACTGAAAACAGGTGTGACAACACTCAGACAAAAGCAAACGAACATGAAACATACAACGGTGGCAGCTAGTACTCCGGAGACAACGAACGCCGAAGCCTGCCCGAACAAGGGAGAGAGGCAGCCTCGGCCGAAACCGTGACACCGACTCCATATTTACATTTAACATTTTAGTCATTTAGCAGACGCTCTTATCCAGAGTGACTTACAGTTAGTGAGTGCATACATTTTTTTTCAGACTGTAATGAGATGTTAGATGAGCAGGCGTCCACATGCTTTTGATCATGTAGTGTATCTCTGATTTGCCTTTCCAGCCAGGGCTTCATGATCAATATCTTACAATCTCTTGTTTTTTTCTACTCTTGATTTCTCAATTGCCTCTGGGTTTTTTTTTAATGGGTCAACCAACCCTCACATATCTGAAATGCAGAGGAGTTCTCACATGTTCTCAGTGTGGCCAGATTGTGCGGCCATTGGCCTCTATGTCCTCCCAGTCTGACTCACAGAAAATAGCAGAACTCCTATTGTATCATCTGTTTGGGGCCACGTCAGTTTCTGTCTGCTAGTGGAGGTTAGAGAGGACCGGGGATCTGTTACCAGTCAGGCCCCTGCGATGGTGCAGCAGTGGGCAGATGGCGGGACAGAGATGGTGGGCGGAAGGGAGAGGACCCCTGCGAACCCTGTCCTTTGTGTCCTCTCTGATTGGTCAGAGGGACGGGCAGATACAGGACTCCCACTACTCCTGATGCTGTGGTCAGTCTGCCTGAACAGCTGACGTTATGACATCATTCTTATAACTAGGGTTGACTAGGGTTGCTGCCCAAGTATCTCACAGGGCTTAATTTAAAAGGCCAGAACATTATCATGTACGTTCGGTAGAGACAGAGACAGCCAAGCCTGGAAGGGAGGGAAGGAGAACGGTGTCTACTCTATACTGGAAAAGGTGAATAATGGGAGAGTACACCTAGATCTCCCCCTGGAAAAGCACAGAGCAGCAGTGGACAGGCTGTTCTCTCATTCCCCTGAACTAGCAGGCAAAGGAGAACAGCTGGAGGTGTGTGTGTGTGTGTGTGTGTGTGTGTGTGTGTGTGTGTGTGTGTGTGTGTGTGTGTGTGTGTGTGTGTGTGTGTGTGTGTGTGTGTGTGTGTGTGTGTGTCTGTGTGAGGAGCAAAAGCAATGTTCTTTCTGGTCAGGCACGTGTACCTCTCCTCTGGGAAAATACCTTTTTCTATATAGTAACCTTTGACTTCTTTCTCTGTGTCGTATTCTGCTGTCTGTCCATTAACCTGTGAGCCATCTGAGACTGAAAGTACCCATCAATAAATCCCATTGCAACCCACATAAAATCAGCATGTACAGTGTGTTCGTTGGCTTTGTGATTGTGTGTGTGTGTGTGTGTGTCTAATTCCCAGCTCTTTATGACTGCCATACTTAGCTGCCGATCCCAAGTTCTTTGTTTCAGTATGTGCTGAGGGGTGTACAACGAATGTACATCAGGAAGTTAGCAAGCTAACTTTGGTCAACTCTGAGTTCAACTCAGGATAACCGGTGACACGAAAGTGGCTCACCTTTTAGCCAGGTACATTTCTATGGCAACGAATCCTTCAGAATTAACCTGTTACAGGGCAGGCTAGCTCGGGGCTAACTCCACTTATCCTGAATTAAGTGTTTGAGCAGCGAGTTGTGGACCAATCAAGTTAGATTCCCACCCTTGCTAAGAGTGCGTCATCATCCCTTCATTCTCCAGATCATATTTTTAAGGAAGACTACTGATTGAATGTTTTAAGCAAATGTTCATGTGTGTTAAAAATAGTAATATTAAAATACATATAACACCTCACATTTAGTAATGACAGGGTGCATTTGACACGTCATGCACAGTAAAACTTTAGTATGATTTAATACAATTATTTTATCGATAGGAGTGGGGAAAAAGGGGCTTGTGCATTGATAAGCACAACAAAGACAACACTTCTAATTTCCCAACATAGCCTGCTGAATTTGCAGTATAACTTTTCTTCAATTTGATTTCGCAAAAAATGTGATATGGCACTGACTCGCCCACAGATTGATGTTTCAGCATTGTCTCAAGGAAGAGTTCGGAGTTCGACTAGCCACGTGCGACATGAACGCTCAGTTTCAAGTCTGGCTCGAGCAGACTCGAGTAAGCGGCGGGTGCACAATCAATATCCACCTTCGTATCAATATCCACCTTTGTAACATGGATGAAGCCTGAGCTGGAAGATGAAGCTACAGTCACTTTTGAAAAACCTGAGTAGATCTAGCTAGATTCATAGTAGACCACTCTGGTTGCGTCCTCACACACCCACACCCACACCCACACCCACACCCACACCCACACTACTGACTACTGTGGGTGCAATATAGAAAAGAAGACAGAAAGAAAAGCAGATCATTTGTAATATTTTTCTCTTTGTTCAATAGAACTAGAACAATAGTCTTATACTCTAACAGCTGTAATCATCTTGTGGTTATATAACCAGTTATATAGTTTTACAAACAGTTATGTTACCCAATGTGACAAAATTGTTGTACCCAACTTGTTCATAGAACATTTTCCAGCAAAGAGATGTCAGTAACAGACATAGCCCTGTTGGATTCATCATCTGTCCTACCCTCAGCACCTCAGCACTTACAGCCAAAGAGACTGATGATAAAATAATGGAAAGCTATTAAAGCTCTTCAGCTGTCAATCGCCATCATACTTGATGCTCTTACAGGACCAGCGGTAAGCTACTGTTGCCAGGCAACAGAGTCTTTAGTTTAACCACTTTCCAATCTTTCAGGCCCAGTGGGCTTATTATAAATCTTAATTAGCATGAGTAAAAATGGCAGCCTATTTGGTTTCTGTATATTTTCAAAAGCTGAACACAAAAATCACTCATAAAGCAATCTGGCAGATGCAATTGTTGTAAACAACTCAAAGCATCCTGCTGTCACCAGCATGCGGCATGGGGCCACCAAAACAAAATGTTCTGATTTTTATTCGCTGGCAATGCATTTCCTTATTTTTCTGGTGAAATGTGTTGGTTGTCTTTATGTTCTAAGACCATCTCATTCTCCTGTTCATTTTCTCATGTCTATATCTGGCTTGCCTACACCAGGAACTTCCTGTTGGAGCTGTCCTCGCCCACCTGGGGTCACACAACAAGGAACAGAAAGGAAGTGATGTCATACATATCCAGCTTCTACAGCAACTGCTTTTTAAAGTTGCCTCCACAGTTTTACTACGATATGATACTATATGATGTATGATATGGACATTTGAGGCCCTACGTGTTGGTTCTCTATGAATAAACCATGCTGTCAGAAAATGAAGTAGAAATAAAATGAAAGCCATCTAATGAGCTGAGGTGTTACTGGTCTATGCTAGTTAAAGTGGAAGGTGTTATCTGTCCTATGACACCAATTGACCTTCAGCTGTTTGATCCCTTAAAGGTCTCTGCCAGCAGGCTCCATCCAGTTCACAGTGGTCTGTAGGAAAGGAACAAGAGGTCTAATGAAAAGAGGACAGATTACAACAGGAAACATCTCATTAGTTAGAAGATGAGTAATAATTAAAACAGTAGTAGGAAATATAAATGCCCATTTAGGTGATACTTGTTCAGATGAAAAGACTTTAAACAATCCATTGGCATTCATTAGAGGAAGAGGCATTTAAGAGTTTAGTGGCATTCTCTTTGAAACCTGAGGGGTAATTGAGGGAAGTGCAGATGGGTTGTCATGAGGATTTGTCTTTGTTGTTTTCTTCTGGCTCCTAATGATGGAATCAGAGATTCCTAATTGGATTCTGAAAGGGAGCTTGACGTTTTGTTTGAAGCTGTGGCAGAGCTCCTTTGGAAGCCTTTGTTTTGCTAAGAGTAGTACATTGATGAAATGATGGCCTGAATTATAGTTAAGCAATAATGCCCGATGGGTTGTGGTATATGGCCAATATACCACGGCTAGGGCTGTTCTTATCCATGATACAACGCGTAGTGCCTGGATACAGCCCTTTGCCGTGGTATATTGGCCATATACCACAAACCCCAGAGGTTCCTTATTGCTATTATAAACTGGTTACCAATGTAATTAGAGTAAAATTTATGTTTTGTCATACCCATGGTATACGGTCTGATATACCCCGGCTGTCAGCCAATCAGCATTCAGGGTTCGAACCACCCAGTTTATAATTCAAGTTAGAATGCATTCCCTCCACCTGCACTGAATGCTGTCTTTGTTTGATGTAATTGTTGTTTGATTGTGTTAATTGTTTTGTTGTATCCTCACTCCTTTTGAGATAAAGCTAATGGCTAAATGATAACTTGGTTTATGGAAACTGAAATTGGGAGAAATGAAAGAAACTGAACTGTGACCTGCCTCTTACCTTCCATGTTTTTCCACTCAACCCCAAACTAAGAGATCCTGTGTAGCATATGTAGTAGTATCATTCAGAGCTCCCCATGCTCTTGGTGTAAACCTAGGGTGGTGTAGTCCTATCTATGTTACTGAATTGAGTTCAGTCACAACCCCTCTCGGCCAGGCTGTGACACTAGCAAGCTCAGTAATCAGCAGCTAGCTCATGGCTAACATTATTTGCTACTGTAGCTAGCTACTTAGTGGTCTAGCTAATGCAAAAGGAGTTCGCTAGGTAGCTACATCCAGTCGGTTGTCAGTAACTTGCGACATGATGCAGAAATAGACAGTGACTGGCAAGTGACAGGTGGAACATGGTTCTCCAGATGATTTCAACTCTCCACTCATGCTATAGCTAGCTAGCAAGTGATTAGTGTTAGCCAAGTTAACTAGCTAGCTACCTATGACTACGCTTGCTAGTAACGCTGTTGTGTCGAAAACATGCCTTGAAAATTATGAGGTGTCTCCAGTTGTGTTCACATTTTACAGATTGTGAAGTAATCTACTTTCCATGCTTAATGAGAGGGAGCTATGACAGGTCATTGCATCTTTCCTGAGAGCCCGGTCTCTCTCTTCCACAGAATCTGGCCTGCTGATGTCCAGTCCTGCCCATAGGGCTGATGCACAGAACCAAATAAGGGGGTAAAGACCAGCTCTGGTTTCCAGTGAGGTCCAGCTCTGTCAGAGGCTGGCCTGCTGCTGTGTGATCTAGGACCCTGGTGACTCACTGAGCTCATTATACCTGACACACTGAAGAACATGAGGAAGAGATCCAGCAGCCTGGTGATTCACTGAGGTCATTAGACCTGACACACTGAGGTAGATGAGGAAGATATCCAGCAGCCTGGTGATTCACTGAGCTCATTAGACCTGACGCACTGAGGTAGATGAGGAAGAGATCCAGCAGCCTGGTGATTCACTGAGCTCATTATACCTGACACACTGAAGAACATGAGGACGAGGCACCCTGCTCGCTTCTCAGCTGGTGTGTGCAAGAACTTGTGTGCGTTTGTGTGTGTGCGCCCCTGTGTCCGAGCATGTCTTTGGGAGTGAGTGTGTGTTTGTGTGTGTGTGTGTGTGGGTGGGTGTGTGTGTGCATGCATGTGTTTGTGTGTGTGAAAAGGCATGGCCCAGCCTCAGACCTTGGCCACCTGCTGCTGTCGTGTGCAGGGGGACAATCACACCTTAATTAGTCTCCCCTACTAGACTCTACTCTTCTAACAACTCACCTCCTCTTCCCTCGCTCCCTCTCTCCGCAGCCAGAGACAAGTGAATTGAACATGGCAACGTAAGTGCCAGCTCAATAAAGCAGTCATTGGTCACCACTTTAGGGCTTATACAATCACCTCTGTGAGCCAACGCCACACATGGTGTGTGTGTGTGTGTGTGCGTGAGAGAGAGAGAGAGAGAGAGAGAGAGAGAGAGAGAGAGAGAGAGAGAGAGAGAGAGAGAGAGAGAGAGAGAGAGACTGTGTAGGAGTAGCTTAGCAGTGGAAAGTGTGCCAGGCAGAGGCCACACCAGCCTGAATACAGCACTGAATACTCACATCTTTGTCACATTGAGAAAAAATAACTGCTGGAAGTGGAAACACAGTCTGTGTCACAAAGGCTTTTCTCATCAATATGTCTTTGAATGATGACTTCCTGTGTCTAGCCTAACCCCTGTTACTCTGCTTTTGATTACAGCTGGAGATAATATTACCAATTCAATTGAGCAACTATTGGCCCTGGTTTTGGGTTATAACTAGGGCCCAGAGAGGTTTTCCTGGTCAGGTTATGGGCAAAAACTCTTGGCCCCTCTCGTGTAATTCATTTCACATGTAGGAAGAAGAGAACAATATGGTGGAATGTCACCATGGATTATCACAAGGCATGGGTTAGGGGAGACCGGGGAACAAAGTAACAGTTATACACTATTTAGTTGTTATTTTGTGCCCTGTGTTACTTTGTTCACTGGTCTCCCCTATTAAAACAGAGGTTGGTGATGAATTGTGAATAATAGGAAAGAGACATGGGCAACTGTCACCCAGTAGTTCCTCCTCTGTTCACACAGTACTGATAGGACAGGCCTGGGTGCCTGGTCAATATAATCGGTTGGAGTAAGCCTGCTAAGGCAGAATGTCCTTAAACCCCTAATTCCATTTATAGCAAGGGAAATGCAACAAAAGAAACCTGAGGAATGAATCAAATAAAATAAAATTGTATTTGTCACATACACATGTTTAGCAGATGTTATTGCGGGTGTAGCGAAATGCTTGTGCTTCTAGCTCCGACAGTGCAGTAATATCTAACAACTAATATCTAACAATGTCACATTCATATACCTAATACACACAAATCTAAGTAAGGAATGAATTAAGAATATATACATATATGGACAAACAATGACAGAGCGGCATGGACTAAGATACAATAGAATATTATAGAATAGAATAGAATACAGTCAATACATATGAGATGAGTAGTGCAAGATATGTAAACATTATTAAAGTGACTAGTGTTACATTTCTTAAAGTGGCCAGTGATTTCAATAGGCAACAGCATCTTCTAATGTGCTAGTGATGGCTATTTAACAGTCTGATGGCCTTGAGATAGAAGCTGTTTTTCATTCTCTCGGTCCCAGCTTTGATGCACCTGTACTGACCTCGCCTTCTGGATGATAGCGGGGTGAACAGGCAGTGTGTCAAAAGAACCGATGTGGATGTGGTGGAGGAGTCAGGCGCAGGACACAGAGGATTCGTCCAAAAATACTTTACTAGTCCAAAGTGCAACAAAAACAATACACGACCTCGAAAACAAACGGAGGCGAGGGAATTACGCAACATGCGTAAAACAATAAACAAACTAACAGAGCGCAAACACGCAGCTCCGCACGACAGGCAAACAACAACACACAATCTAACTAATACAAAACAGGGAACTTATAGGACACGTAATCAGAACACAAACAGACACAGGTGTACAAGACAGACTAAAGCAATCACACCACGAAACATACAACGGTGGCAGCTAGTACTCCGGGGACGGCGAACGCCGAAGCCTGCCCGAACCAGGAGGAGGAGCAGTCTCGGCCGAAACCGTGACAGTACCCCCCTTGACGCGCGGCTCCAGCCGTGCGCCGACCCCGGCCTCGGGGACGGCCAGGAGGACGCGGACCCGGGCGCGTGGGATGCCCACGGTGGAACTCAGTCAGGAGGGATGGATCGAGGATGTCCCTCCTAGGCACCCAGCACCGTTCCTCCGGACCGTACCCCTCCCACTCCACGAGATACTGGAGACCACTCATCCGGCGCCTCGAGTCCAAGATGGTCCGGACCCTGTACGCCGGGGCCCCTCGATGTCCAAAGGGGGGCGGAGGGGTCTCTCCTATCTCATCTTCTTGGAGTGGGCCAGCTACCACCGGCCTGAGAAGAGACACATGGAACGAGGGGTTAATATTTTTGTATTCAATAGGCAGTTGTAACCTGTAACACACCTCGTTCAATCTTCTCAGGACTTTGAAGGGCCCCACAAACCGCCGACCCAGCTTCCGGCAGGGCAGGCGGAGGGGCAGGTTTCGAGTCGAGAGCCAGACTCGATCTCCCGGTGCGTACACCGGTCCCTCACTGCGGTGGCGATCGGCGCTCGCCTTTTGTTGACGGATGGCCCGCTGCAGATGGACATGGGCAGCGTCCCACGTCTCCTCCGAGCGCCGAATCCACTCGTCCACCGCAGGGGCCTCGATCTGGCTTTCGTGCCACGGTGCCAGGACCGGCTGATACCCTAAAACACACTGGAAAGGTGTTAAACCGGTGGAGGAGTGGCGGAGAGAGTTCTGGGCCATCTCGGCCCAAGGGATATACCTGGACCACTCCTCCGGCCGGTCCCGGCAATAGGACCTCAAAACCTACCCACATCCTGGTTGACTCGTTCAACCTGCCCATTGCTCTCTGGGTGGTACCCCGAGGTAAGGCTCACCGAGACCCCCAAGCGTTCCATGAACGCCCCCCAGACTCTGGAGGTAAACTGGGGACCTCGGTCAGACACAATATCCTCGGGGACCCCATAGTGCCGGAACACGTGGGTAAATAGGGCCTCGGCGGTCTGTAGGGCAGTAGGGAGACCCGGCATTGGGAGGAGACGACAGGCCTTGGAAAACCGATCCACAACGACCAAAATGGTGGTATTCCCCTGGGAAGGGGGTATGTCGGTCACAAAATCCACCGAGAGGTGGGACCATGGTCGTTGTGGAACGGGCAGGGGATGTAACTTACCCCTGGGCAAATGTCTAGGCGCCTTACACTGGGCGCACACCGAGCAGGAGGAGACATAAACCCTCACATCCTTAGCTAACGTTGGCCACCAGTATTTCACGCTAAGGCAGTGCACTGTCCGGCCAATACCTGGATGTCCAGAGGAGGGTGATGTAAGAGCCCAATAAATAAGACGATCACGAACCTCGAGCGGAACGTACTTCCGCCCCACAGGACACTCGGGGGGAGTAGGGTCGGCACGCTCGATTTCCGTATCGACCTCCCATACCACCGGAGCCACCAGACAAGACTCCGGCAGTATGGAAGTGGGCTCAATGGACCTCTCCTCTGTGTCATACCACCGGGACAGGGCGTCTGCCTTACCGTTCTGGGACCCTGGGATGTATGTGATCTTAAAAACAAACCGGGTCAGGAACATGTTCCACCTAGCCTGACGAGGGTTCAATCTCCTAGCTGCCCGGATGTACTCCAGGTTACGGTGATCGGTCAGAATGAGGAAAGGGTGTTGAGCCCCCTCAAGCCAATGCCTCCACACCTTTAGGGCCTGGACTACAGCTAACAGCTCCCTGTCCCCAACGTCATAATTGCGCTCCGCCGAGCTGAGTTTCTTAGAGTAGAACGCACAGGGGCGGAGCTTAGGTGGCGTGCCGGACCGTTGTGACAGGACTGCCCCAATACCGGTCTCGGACGCGTCTACCTCTACTTGGAATGGTAAAGAGGGATCCGGATGCGCCAGCACCGGGGCCGAGGTGAACAGGTTCTTCAGTTTGACAAATGCCCTGTCCGCCTCAGCTGACCACTGCAGACGAACCGGACCCCCCTTTAACAGGGACGTAATGGGCGCTGCAACCTGTCCAAAGCCCCCGAATAAACCTCCGGTAGTAATTAGCAAAACCCAAGAACTGCTGCACCTCTTTTACAGTGGTTGGAGTTTGCCAATTACGCCACGGCCGACTCTGCGGTCTACCTCTATCTCCACACCAGACGCGGACAACCGATAACCCAAAAAGGAGACGGACTCCTGGAAAAACAGGCATTTCTCTGCCTTGACATACAAGTCATGCTCCAACAGTCTTCTCAACACTCGGCGCACCAGGGCTACATGCTCGGCTCGTGTAGAAGAGTACACTAGGATGTCGTCGATGTACACTACCACACCCTGCCCATGCATGTCCCGGAAAATCTCGTCAACAAAGGATTGGAAGACTGAAGGAGCATTCATTAGCCCGTATGGCATGACGAGATACTCGTAATGACCCGAGGTGGTGCTAAATACCGTTTTCCATTCATCCCCCTCCCTAATGCGCACCAGATTGTACGCGCTCCTGAGATCCAACTTTGTGAAGAACTGCGCTCCGCGTAATGACTCCGTCATAGTCGCAATCAGTGGAAGAGGGTAACTGTACTTAACCGTGATCTGATTGAGACTACGGTAATCAATACACGGGCGCAAACCCCCGTCCTTCTTCTTCACAAAGAAGAAACTCGAGGAAACCGGGAAGTGGAGGACCGTATGTATCCCTGTGCCAAGGACTCGGCTATGTAAGTCTCCATAGCCGCTGTCTCCTCTTGAGACAGGGGATACACACGGCTCCGCGGAAGAGCCGCTCCTGTTTGGAGATTTATCGCACAGTCCCCCTGTCTATGAGGTGGTAGCCGTGTTGCCCTCGTCTTGCTGAACACGAGTGCTAAGTCCTCATACTCAGGGGGAATGCGCATTGCGGGCACTTGGTTCGGACTCTCAACCGAGGTCGCCCCTAAGGAAACACCTAGACATCTCCCTACACACTGGGCAGACCCCTCCATAAGAGCCCTCTGTTGCCACGCAATGGTAGGATCATGGGTGCTTAACCAGGGAAGCCCCAACACCACGGGGTACGCAGGAGAGTCAATCAGATAAAACTGAATGATCTCTTCATGACCCCCTGCGTCGTCATAGTAAGTGGTGCTGTGACTTCTCTGATCAGCCCCGACCCCAACGGCCGGCTGTCTAAGGCGTGGACAGGAAAGGGGGCTTCTACCGGCCGAAGGGGAATTCCAAACCTATAACAAAATGCCCGATCAATAAAATTCCCAGCTGCGCCTGAATCTACTAGCGCCTTATGCTGGGAATGAGGTGCCACCTGTGGAAATCTCACAGGAATACTCATGTGACCAACAGAAAGCTCTGGGTAAGTGGGGCGCCTACTCACCTGAAATGACTCCCCAGTGCGTGACCTGTTGTCCCCTCTCCCAGGAGACCCTCCCCAGCACCTGGCCGCGGTGTGTCCTCCACAGCCACAGTTGGTGCAGGGGTGGCCCCCCTCGGGTTCTCTCTCCTCCTCTCTCTAGCGCCAGCACCCCAGCTCCATGGCAATCGGCTCGGAGGTGCTGGAGGGTGGAAATGGTCGGCCCCCACTCGGGGACGTCCGCGGGTAGCCAGCAGGGTGTCGAGACGTATGGAGATGTCCACCAACTGGTCGAATGATAGGTTGGTGTCCCTGCAGGCCAGCTCACGACGAAACGTCCTCTCGTAGGCTGCACCGGTAATGGTCGATGAGGGCCCTCTCAATCCACCCCGCATCCGCCGCTAGCGTCCGGAACTCCAGTGCGAACTCCTGTGCGCTCCTCTTCCCCTGTCGGAGGTGGAACAGACGCTCCCCCGCCGCTTTCCCTTCCGGTGGGTGATCGAAGACAGCCCTGAAGCGGCGGGAGAACTCCGCGTAGGTGATGGTAGCGGCGTCTATTCCCCTCCATTCGGCGTTGGCCCACTCCAACGCCTTGCCGGATAGACAGGAGATGAGGGCGGAGACGCTCTCGTATCCCGAGGGCGCTGGGTGTATGGTAGCCAGGTAGAGTTCCACCTGCAGGAGGAATCCCTGACACCCGGCTGCAGAACCTTCATATGCCCTCGGGAGCGAGAGCCGAATGCCACTGGGTTCCGGTGCTGAGAGAGGAGGACTGGCCGTTGGTGATGGGATGGAGTAAGAAGGCGTAGGCACCTCTCCAGTCACCAACCGGCGCAGAGTGTTGGACACCTCGTCCATGGCGGCCCCAAGTTGCCGGATCATGGTGTCTTGATAGCTGATCCGCTCTTCCAGCGACTTGGGTGCCGCCGCTGCTCCTGCTGACTCCATAGTTTGGTGTGTTGTTCTGTCAAAAGAACCGATGTGGATGTGGTGGAGGAGTCAGGCGCAGGACACAGAGGATTCGTCCAAAAAGACTTTACTAGTCCAAAGTGCAACAAAAACAATACACGACCTCGAAAACAAACGGAGGCGAGGGAATTACGCAACATGCGTAAAACAATAAACAAACTAACAGAGCGCAAACACGCAGCTCCGCACGACAGGCAAACAACAACACACAATCTAACTAATACAAAACAGGGAACTTATAGGACACGTAATCAGAACACAAACAGACACAGGTGTACAAGACAGACTAAAGCAATCACACCACGAAACATACAACGGTGGCAGCTAGTACTCCGGGGACGGCGAACGCCGAAGCCTGCCCGAACCAGGAGGAGGAGCAGTCTCGGCCGAAACCGTGACACAGTGGCTCGGGTGGTTGATGTCCTTGATGATCTTTTTGGCCTTCCTGTGACATTGGGTGCTGTAGGTGTCCTGGAGGGCGGGTAGTTTGCCCCTGGTAATGCGTTCGGCAGACCGCACCACCCTCTGGAGAGCCCTGCTTCTATATGCCATATCTTTCTGACTGTGTTCTTTCACAAAAGCTCTCAACCTATAACCTATATACTTATTATGGACACAATATGCTTACATTATTAGTTATCTTGTTGTTATTTGTTGTTGTTAGTTGTTATTAGTCCCATCCTTCAACTCCGTTCAAGACCACCCATCTATCTCTTAACACCATCCATTTTGGATTTCTATTTGCCATATATTTTTCAACTGTACTGTGATGTTTTACAAAAGTTCTGAACCTTTCTATTCTTATTGTTTCTACAGATTGTAAATTGAAAATAAACATTTTTGCTAAAAGTATTATTATATTACTGATCGATTGACTATGACTTTTTAGATCACCCAGTAATGCTATCTGCAGATTATTTCCTTTTCAAATAACTGAAAGTGAGAGGTTGAAATCTGAATACAGTGAAAAAGGCCATTCTTGAACATTGGGTGAGACAATCGTACTAATTTGCTAGAGAACTAGTTCGGATTTGAGTATAACTTTTGTATGACTGAAGCTTTTAGTGATAGGTCTAATGCTTTAATATTTAATAATTTCTGTCCTCCGAATTCATTTTCATTATATAAATAGGCCCGTTTAATTTTGTCTGGCTTGCCGTTCCAAATAAAATGGAATCTTTTTTTCTCATATAATAAAAAAAAACTGTTCGCTAGGCGTAGGCAAGACCATAAGCAAATAGGTAAACTGGGATAATACTAAAGAGTTAATCAGGGTGAGTTTTCCACAAATTGACAGGTATTTACCTTTCCATGTTAGCAAGATCTTATCTTTTTTTGCTAACTTTCTATTAAAATGTATTGGAGTGAGATCATTTATTTCATTTGGGATATGTATTCCGAGTATATCCACATCACCATCAGACCATTTTATTGGTAAACGACATTGTAATGTGAAAAATTTATTTTTTAGTGGTTCAATACGTAATATAGTACATTTATCATAATTTGGTTGTAATCCAGAGAGGTTAGAAAATGAATCTAGATCCTCAATGAGGCTGTGGAGGGATTCAAGTTGTGGATTTCAAAGAAAACATGAATCATCAGCGTACAATGACACCTTTGTTTTTAAGCCCTGGATTTCTAATCCCTTGATATTATTGTTCGATCTGATTTTAATAGCTAACATCTCGATGGCCATAATACATAGATATGTAAATGTATTATGTAAATGTAAATATGCCGATAGTGGACAACCTTGTTTCACTCCTCTTGACAGTTTAAAACTTTCGGAGAAATAGCCATTATTTACTATTCTACACCTACGGTTCCTATACATGATTTTAACCCATTTTATAAGAGATTCTCCAAAATAGAAATGCTCCAGGCATTTATATATAAACCCCAGTCGTACTTTATTAAAAGCAGGCCTGGTTTCCCAGATTTTTCATAGTGTTCTATTGTTTCCAGTACTTGCCTTATATTATCTCCAATGTATCTTCCATGTAAAAAACCTGTCTGATTAGAATGAATAATGTCCGACAATACCTTTTTAATTCTATGCGCTATACATTTTGCTAGAATTTTTGCTTCACAACACTGAAATGTAAGGGGCCACCCAATTTTTTTAATGGACTGGATCTTTATATTTTCCACTTGTATCCTGTTTCAGTAATAATGAAATCAGACCTTCTCCTTGAATGTCTGATAATCTACCATTTACATAGGAGTTGATAGAACTTCGGCAGCCTAGTCCTCAAATTTGCTTTGTTAAAATCCCCGGCTACAATAAATGCAGCCTCAGGATATGTGGTTTCCAATTTGCATAAAGTCCATTGAAGTTCTTTGAGGGCCATCGTGGTATCGGCTTGAGGGGGGATATACACGGCCGTGACTATAACCGAAGAAAATGATGTTGGGAGATAACACGGTCGGCATTTGATTGTGAGGTCGGATGAACAAAATAAAGCAATTCTAATGTTTGCCATGTGGCATAGGCTACAGATGAGCAGGGAGGTTTTTAGGATTTCCACACATGGGATTTTATTTTAGCAGGGTCCGGAAAAAAATCTGCCTTTTAAAAATGCACTCGTCCCTACTCAAACACTTTTGGAACAGAAAGGGGCCCCGGAAGACATTAAATTGTTTTTTTCAGGAAGGACAATAGAGATGGAATAGAGAGACGAAAGCATGCGTCCAGAGTGACTGCTGACATGTCCCATCATCATTATGGTACGTCACCTACCTCAGTGTGCTGCACCATGACATGTGCCGAGGGAAATTACTGTCTAGAATAAACTGGTGTGGGACCGGGTGCTGGAGGTGGAGGGCTATTCTAATCTCTTCCACTGTAAAGTGGAGTTAGATATGAACCATCACATGTATGGCTGTTGCTCTTGGCTAAGGCTGGGGCCCTTTAAAGTATTTATTTATGTAGTTATTACCTTTACAGCAGGGGTGTCAAACCCAATTCCTGGAGGGCCATGTGTCGATTGGTTTTTGTTATTTCCTTTAAATGTGTGTTCAATTAAGACCTAGACAACCATGTAATGGGAGTTCCTTACTAATCAGTGACCTTCATTTATCAATTAAGCATAAGGGAGGAGCAAAAACCTGCAAACACTCAGCCCTTCAGGAATTTAGTTTGACACCCTGCTCTTTAGTTTATTGAGAAGAGCCAGAGAAGCTGATAAGCAGAATAGGCTGGTTCCTGGATCACTCTGGTTTGTGCAGTTGTTGGTGAATGCTAATATTTGTTGCTGATAACCCCCATTAATTTCACATGTGATGACGTGATCTTATGTGAAGTCAAAGTAATAACATGTGACAACATGTAAAAGCAACTTGTGATAACATGAAACTACACGTGAAAACATGATCTCATGTGAAATCAATGTGACAACATGGGGATGCAACATTTCCACTTGTAATACCATGACACTACAGTGGGGAAAAAAAGTATTTAGTCAGCCACCAATTGTGCAAGTTCTCCCACTTAAAAAGATGAGAGAGGCCTGTAATTTTCATCATAGGTACACGTCAACTATGACAGACAAAATGAGAAAAAAAAATCCAGAAAATCACATTGTAGGATTTTTTATGAATTTATTTGCAAATTATGGTGGAAAATAAGTATTTGGTCAATAACAAAAGTTTCTCAATACTTTGTTATATACCCTTTGTTGGCAATGACACAGGTCAAACGTTTTCTGTAAGTCTTCACAAGGTTTTCACACACTGTTGCTGGTATTTTGGCCCATTCCTCCATGCAGATCTCCTCTAGAGCAGTGATGTTTTGGGGATGTCGCTGGGCAACACAGACTTTCAACTCCCTCCAAAGATTTTCTATGGGGTTGAGATCTGGAGACTGGCTAGGCCACTCCAGGACCTTGAAATGCTTCTTACGAAGCCACTCCTTCGTTGCCCGGGCGGTGTGTTTGGGATCATTGTCATGCTGAAAGACCCAGCCACGTTTCATCTTCAATGCCCTTGCTGAAGGAAGGAGGTTTTCACTCAAAATCTCACGATACATGGCCCCATTCATTCTTTCCTTTACACGGATCAGTTGACTTGTCCCTTTGCAGAAAAACAGCCCCAAAGCATGATGTTTCCACCCCCATGCTTCACAGTAGGTATGGTGTTCTTTGGATGCAACTCAGCATTCTTTGTCCTCCAAACACGACGAGTTGAGTTTTTACCAAAAAGTTCTATTTTGGTTTCATCTGACCATATGACATTCTCCCAATCCTCTTCTGGATCATCCAAATGCACTCTAGCAAACTTCAGACGGGCCTGGACATGTACTGGCTTAAGCAGGGGGACACGTCTGGCACTGCAGGATTTGAGTCCCTGGCGGCGTAGTGTGTTACTGATGGTAGGCTTTGTTACTTTGGTCCCAGCTCTCTGCAGGTCATTCAGTAGGTCCCCCTGTGTGGTTCTGGGATTTTTGCTCACCATTCCTGTGATCATTTTGACCCCACAGGGTGAGATCTTGCGTGGAGCCCCAAATCGAGGGAGATTAACAGTGGTCTTGTATGTCTTCCATTTCCTAATAATTGCTCCCACAGTTGATTTCTTCAAACCAAGCTGCTTACCTATTGCAGATTCAGTCTTCCCAGCCTGGTGCAGGTCTACAAATTTGTTTCTGGTGTCCTTTGACAGCTCTTTGGTCTTGGCCATAGTGCAGTTTGGAGTGTGACTGTTTGAGGTTGTGGACAGGTGTCTTTTATACTGATAACAAGTTCAAACAGGTGCCATTAATACAGGTAACGAGTGGAGGACAGAGGAGCCTCTTAAAGAAGAAGTTACAGGTCTGTGAGAGCCAGAAATCTTGCTTGTTTGTAGGTGACCAAATACTTATTTTCCACCATAATTTGCAAATAAATTCATTAAAAATCCTACAATGTGATTTTCTGGAAAAAAAATTCTCAATTTGTCTGTCATAGTTGACGTGTACCTATGATGAAAGTTACAGGCCTCTCTCATCTTTTTAAGTGGGAGAACTTGCACAATTGGTGGCTGACTAAATACTTTTTTCCCCCACTGTATATCTCTGCACTTAGCAAAAGTGTGCCATCTGAACTGTTAATTTTAGTCATCAGTTAATCTGACTATTTTCTCAACATTTATTTAATTTACTTATTTCAGCAATTTAAGGGTTTTCTGTATAGCTGTGGGGCAAATTATTCTGTTTTCATGTTACTCCTGAATCACTATGATAAATACAATAGTTTTTCAAAGCTGAGATTTACTTTGAAGTTCAAATTGTAGGATTACAGGTGAAATCAGTTATGGACACTGACATGGTGGCAAAGCAGTTCAGAATACTGTGAACCAAGAGGTTGTGTGGTCAAATCCCAGGTAAGGACATGTTGAATAATAATTACTGTATAAAGAAACATATACAAAGTGTGTCAAATCTGTAAGTTGAAAACACTGTGGCTGCATGATGTTCATGGGACATACTAATGTTTGTTTGAAAGGCATCTCATGTTAAACATATCCATGTAAGACTTAATATGAAATATAATCACATGTGATGTGTTCCATATCATGTTAAAGGTTATGTGAAAAACTTAATGTGCTATATCATCACATGTGAAGTGTTCCAAAACCACATGGTTTCACATGTGAAGTACAATTAAACATGTAGAAATCAAATGATTTTCCACATGTGAAATCAAAAGATAAGAATATCATTTTTCCGTAAGGGTTGGCAATGAGATCTATGAGACCCGATGCTCCAACACCCTTTGCCAGATGGTAACAGAGTGAACAGACTGTGGCTCGGGTGACTGGAGATCTTAACGATCTTCCGGGCCTTCCTCAGACAACACCTTGTGTAAATGTCTTGGAGGGCAGGGAGCTCGCCCCCAGTGATGTATTGGGCCGTCCAAATGACTAGGATTAAAAGGGATATGTTTGTGCCTTATTCAAAACTGCTGAATGAAGAGGTGTATTAGCTGAGGTGTGAGTCAGACAGAGACTGGGTTATTGTACAGCTGCAAGCACACATTGTGTCTGCTGTTGACTGACGGTACAAAGAGCTGATCAGCTCTGTTGTGGACAGAATATTGGAGAATAGTTGACAATATATAACTGACAATATAGAAAAGATGTTCCAACAAACACAATGTATACTGAACAAAAATATAAACGCAACATGTAAAGTGTTGGTCCCATGTTTCATGAGCTGAAATAAAAGATCCTAGAAATGTTCCATAAGCACAAACATTTTTTTCTCTCATTTTGTGCACAAATGTGTTTACATCCCTGTTGGTGAGCATTTCTTCTTTGCCAAGATAATCCATCCACTTGACAGGAGTGGCATATCAAGAAGCTGATTAAACAGCATGATCATTACACAGGTACACCTTGTGCTGGGGACAATAAAAGGCAACTCTAAAATATGCAGTTTTGTGTCACAACACAATGCCACAGATGTCTCAAGTTTTGAGGGAGCATGCAATTGGCATGCTGACTGCAGAAATGTCCACCAGAGCTGTTGCCAGAGCATTGAATGTTAATTTATCTTCCATAAACCACCTCCAACGTCATTTTAGAGAATTTGGCAGTAGGTCCAACTACCTTATAACCACAGACCACGTGTAACCATGTCAGCCCAGGACCTCCACATCCGGCTTCATCACTGGTGGGAACGTCTGAGACCAGCCACCCGGACAGCTGATGAAACTTTGGGTTTGTGCAACCGAAGAATTACTTCACAAACTGTCAGAAACCGTCTCAGGGAAGCTCATCTGCATGCTGATCGTCCTCACCAGGGTCTTGACCTGACTGCAGTTTGGCGTTGTAACCAACTTCAGTGGACAAATGCTCACCTTCGATGGCCACTGGCAAGCTGGAGAAGTGTGCTCTTCACAGATGAATCCCGGTTTCACCTGTACCGGGCCGATGGCAAGTGGTTGGGCGAGCGGTTTGCTGATGTCAACATTGTGAACAGAGTCCCAGGGGGGTGGTGGGGTTATGGTATGGGTAGGCATAAGCTACGGACAATGAACACAATTGCAATTTATCGATGGCAATTTGAATGTACAAAGATACCATGACGAGATCCTGAGGCCCATTGTTGTGCCATTCATCCGCAGCCATCACCTCATGTTTAAGCATGATAATGCACAGCCCCATGTCGCAAGGATCTGTACACAATTCCTGGAAGCTGAAAATGTCCCAGTTCTTCAATGGCCTGCATACTCACCAGACATGTCACCCATTGAGCATGTTTGGGATGCTCTGGGTCAACGTGTACGACAGCGTGTTCCAGTTCCCGCCAATATCCAGCAACTTCGTACAGCCATTGAAGAGGAGTGGGACAACATTCCACAGGCCACAATCAACAGCCTGATCTACTCTATGCGAAGGAGATGTGTCGCGCTGCAGGAGGAAAATGGTGGTCACACCAGATACAGACTGGTTTTATGATCCACGCCTCTATCTTTTTATTTAACGTATCTGTGACCAACAGATGCATATCTGTATTCCCAGTCACATAAAATTCATAGATTAGAGCCTAATGAATTTATTTCAATTGACTGATTTCCTTATATGAACTGTAGCTCAGTAAAATCCTTGAAATTGTAGCATGTTCCGTTTATATTTTTGTTCAGTATACATGTTGTACAGACAGGCACGCACACGCGCACGTGTACACACACACACACACACACACACACACACACACACACACACACACACACACACACACACACACACACACACACACACACACACACACACACACACACACACACACACACACACACACACCTCCAGCTGTTCTCCTTTGCCTGCTAGTTCAGGGGAATGAGAGAACAGCCTGTCCACTGCTGCTCTGTGCTTTTCCAGGGGGAGATCTAGGTGTACTCTCCCATTATTCACCTTTTCCAGCATAGAGTAGACACCGTTCTCCTTCCCTCCCTTCCAGGCTTGGCTGTCTCTGTCTCTACCGAACGTACATGATAATGTTCTGGCCTTTTAAATTAAGCCCTGTGATATTCTTAACTGAAGGTCTGATAATCCTACAGATATAGGATCTTAATTTGAGCCAGTTTGCTACAGCACCAAAATAATCCTGCAGCAACAGGAAATGTGAATTATTATGTGGATTATAATTAATGGATATTTTTGTAGGGGTGGATACATTCGTTATGGCATATTTCAAAGTGGAAATCACAAACTAAAAAAAATTACTCAAATACATTACACGTTTGCATTTCCTGCTGTATAGGAAAGTTCTCAGCAACAAAATAGCGATCAAATTAAGATCCTACATCTGTAGCTGAAACTGCGCTTATGAAAGCAGCCCGGGAACCTTTGACATCTGGCTCAGTGTTGACTTTACTGCTTTTCTCCAGATCACATTCACATTGATATGCCATTACTTTCAGGTGTTTGATTAAACTGACCTGGATTGGATTAATCCCTGAATCTTCTTGTTTAGTGCTTTTAGTCCTTCTATAGAATATAATGCAAGTCTGCATGGGAATAGTGGCGTAAAAACAGGATTGAATGCTTCATGTTTGTTTTCAATAGGAAAATATATGTATTAAGTATGTTTGTGCTTTTTAGGGTTTGTGAATAACTTTCACACACTAATTATGAGAAAACAGACAAGCATTCTGGAATAATAGAACAAAGGAATATAGAATAGAATAGAACTATAGATTTTCTGGACTGACTTTTTAAAGACTTTTGTAAGACAAACTGGTTTTCCAAAACGCAACATCCAACTCTAAATAATAATTCAAATACTTCAAGTTTCCTGCGAAGTTTCAGTTATATTTCAAACTAACCCAGTGACACAGTGACACAGTAAGACTATTTTGGTTGAAGTTGTGTTCTATTCTTTTTCTCATGACCCTCTGATGTTGTCTGAATGTGGTAGAACAGATACATTTAGAACAATGTTTACTTAGGAAGCTACTGCACGTTGGTGTGACACACGATTTAGGGAATGTAAAAGAGCTGTCTCTTTCTCTGTCACACACACACATACACACAATACACACATGTACCCACACACATTCATGCAAGGAAACAGGCACACACAAATATATTAATGCAAGCACAAACACACACAAATCAAATCAAATCAAATCAAATGTTATTGGTCACATACACATATTTAGCAGATGTTATTGCGGGTGTAGCGAAATGCTTGTGTTCCTAGCTCCAACAGTGCAGTAGTATCTAACAATTCAAAACAATACACAAATCTAAAAGTAAAAGAATGGAATTAAGAAATATATAAATATCAGGACGAACAATGTCGGAGTGGCATTGAATAAATACAGTAGAATATAATACAGTATATACAGTGGCTTGCAAAAGTATTCACCCCCCTTGGCATTTTTCCTATTTTGTTGCCATACAACCTGGAATTAAAATTGATTTTTTGGGGGGTTTGTATCATTTGATTTACACAACATGCCTATCACTTTGAAGATGAAAAAAAAAAAGTGAAACAAACAAGAAATAAGACAAGAAAACAGAAAACTTGACCGTGTATAATTATTCACTCCCCCCAAAGTCAATAGTTTGTAGAGCCACCTTTTGCAGCAATTACAGCTGCAAGTCTCTTGGGGTATGTCTCTATAAGCTTGGCACATTTAGCCATTGGGATATTTGCCCATTCTTCAAGGCAAAACTACTCCAGCTCCTTCAAGTTGGATGGGTTCCACTGGTGTACAGCAATCTTTAAGTCATACCACAGATTCTCAATTGGATTGAGGTCTGGGCTTTGACTAGGCCATTCCAAGACATTTAAATGTTTCCCCTTAAACCACTCAAGTGTTGCTTTAGCAGTATGCTTAGGGTCATTGTCCTGCTGGAAGGTGAACCTCCGTCCCAGTCTCAAATCTCTGAAGACTGAAACAGGTTTCCCTCAAGAATTTCCCTGTATTAAGCGCCATCCATCATTCCTTCAATTCTGACCAGTTTCACAGTCCCTGCCGATGAAAAACATCCCCACAGCATGATGCTGCCACCACCATGCTTCACTGTGGAGATGGTGTTCTCGGGGTGATGAAAGGTGTTGGGTTTGCGCCAGACATAGCATTTTCTTTGATGGCCAAAAAGCTCAATTTTAGTCTCATCTGACCAGAGTACCTTCTTCCATATGTTTGGGGAGTCTCCCACATGGCTTTTGGAGAACACCAAACGTGTTTGCTTATTTTTTTCTTTAAGCAATGGCTTTTTTCTACCACTCTTCTGTAAATCCAAGCTCTGTGGAGTGTACGGCTTAAAGTGGTCCTATGGACAGATACTCCAATCTCCGCTGTGGAGCTTTGCAGCTCCTTCAGGGTTATCTTTGGTCTCTTTGTTGCCTCTCTGATTAATGCCGTCCTTGCCTGCTCCGTGAGCTTTGGTGGGCGGCCCTCTCTTGGCAGGTTTGTTGTTATTTTTTAATAATGGATTTAATGGTGCTCTGTGGGATGTTCAAAGTTTCTGATATTTTTTTATAATCCAACCCTGATCTATACTTCTCCACAACTTTGTCCCTGACCTGTTTGGAGAGCTCCTTGGTCTTCATGGTGCCACTTGCTTGGTGGTGCCCCTTGCTTAGTTGTGTTGCAGACTCTGGGGCCTTTCAGAACAGGTGTATATATACTGAGATCACGTGATAGATCATGTGACACTTAGATTGCACACAGGTGGACTTTATTTAACAAATTACGTGACTTCTGAAGGTAATTGGTTGCACTAGATCTTATTTATTTTGTGTATGTCCATTACATGAAATCCAAATAAAAATCCATTTAAATTACAGGTTGTAATGCAACAAAATAGGAAAAACGCCAAGGGGGATGAATACTTCTGCAAGGCACTGTACGTATGAGATGAATAAAGCAGTATGTAAACATTATTAAAGTGACTAGTGTTCCATTATTAAAGTGGCCAGTGATTCCATGTCTATGTATATAGGGCAGCAGCCTCTATGGTGCAGGGTTGAGTAGCCGGGAGGTAGCCAGCTAGTGATGGCTGATGGCCTTGAGATAGAAGCAGTTTTTCAGTCTCTCAGTCCCAGTTGCCATACCAGGCGGTGATACAGCCTGACAGGATGTTCTCAATTGTGCATCTGTGAAAGTTTCAGAGGTCTTAGGGGCCAAGCAAATTTCTTCAGTATCCTGAGGTTGAAGAGTCGCTGTTGCGCCTTCTTCAAATTCACACACAGACAAACCAAAAAATTGAATGTACATAAACACACACAAACATTTGTTTAGTTCTGGTTTTGTGGTCAATGTCTCTATCCCCTCCCTCCCTCTGTCTGCCTTGCCCTGGCGTGGTCGGTCAGATGGAGAGTGCTGTCTATGAGGAGGTCCCCACTTGCTTATACTGTCCTCAGGACAACTCTCCATGGAAACACTCTTAGCCTAATGAGTCTACTGCTCAGGTGCAGGCTGGGATACGATGCTGATAGGCTGAGAGATTACAATCTGTCTATGCTACTAATTCACGTGGGTATGGTTTCAACTGCTGGTGCTACTGCTACTACTACTGCTGCTAGAGGCTGGGGACTGGGGGGGGGAGTTGTGTCTATACTATTCTCTCTGCTACTGCTGCTAGAGGCTGGGGACTGGGGGGAGTTGTGTCTATACTATTCTCTCTGCTACTGCTGCTAGAGGCTGGGGACTGGGGGAGTTGTGTCTATACTATTCTCTCTGCTACTGCTGTTAGAGGCTGGGGACTGGGGGGAGTTGTGTCTATACTATTCTCTCTGCTACTGCTGCTAGAGGCTGGGGACTGGGGGGAGTTGTGTCTATACTATTCTCTCTGCTACTGCTGCTAGAGGCTGGGGACTGGGGGGAGTTGTGTCTATACTATTCTCTCTGCTACTGCTGCTAGAGGCTGGGGACTGGGGGGAGTTGTGTCTATACTATTCTCTCTGCTACTGCTGCTAGAGGCTGGGGACTGGGGGGGAGTTGTGTCTATACTATTCTCTCTGCTACTGCTGCTAGAGGCTGGGGACTGGGGGGAGTTGTGTCTATACTATTCTCTCTGCTACTGCTGCTAGAGGCTGGGGACTTGGGGGGGAGTTTGTCTATACTATTCTTTCATATTTAGATGTGCTCATCTGACCTTTTGCTTTGCAGAGCAGTGTTATGGGTTATGTGGCCAAGGCAGCCTGTGTGAGTAGAGGATGTACCTTCAGGTGTGTTCCTGACGCTGTTCCGTTCTACTATTCAACTCTTCCCCCCTCCTCTTCCTACTCCAGGGATAGAGACTTTGTGTACAAGGCTGCCCCTTGCCTCCTACGTGTGTTCCTACCAAACAACAGAGGTGTGGACTCGAGTCATGTGACTTGGACTCGAGTCAGACTCGAGTCATGAATTTGATGACTTCAGACTCGACTCGACAAAAT
The DNA here is from genome assembly GCF_020615455.1 of Coregonus clupeaformis. NCBI lineage: Eukaryota > Metazoa > Chordata > Actinopteri > Salmoniformes > Salmonidae > Coregonus > Coregonus clupeaformis. The sequence continues at coordinate 1,611,389 of NC_059198.1, read as the reverse complement.
GTACAAAGACTTGCAACTCGACTTGGACTTTAACATCAATGACTCGTGACTTGACTTGGACTTGCGCCTTATGACTCGAGAAGACTTGCTACGAGGACTTGTAATGACTTGCAAAGGCTTGCTAAGAGGACTTGAAATGACTCGAAACTAAAATGTAGGACTTTGGACTCGACTTGAGACTTGATGGCTTTGACTTTTGACTCGACTTGGGACTTGCCTCATCTTTGACTCGACTTGACTCGGGACTCGAGGGCAAAGACTTGAGACTTACTTGTGACTTGCATAACAATGACTTTGTCCCACCTCTGCCAAACAATGTACCCACTTTGTTCCGTCTGTAAAATTGTTGTGTTCCTGTGCATATGAATAGCTGGACGGTATCATTACAGGAAGAGCTTTGAACAAAATGGCCGCCCCAAACAAAAACACTGTGGCAGATTGAGTGTGGATGCTTTGAGAGTACAGGCTGACCCTGTTTAAACCCATTGAAGGAAGGCTGGCCCTGTAGAAATACCTGCTAAAACTACTCTGCTGATAGAATGGGATAGTGGGATCATTGGTCCCACCGCTACCTAAAAATGAATGGGAGTGCCAGCGGTAACCACGCAATATTTTTATTTATTTTTTACAGTCAAAACACCTTTAAATAAAGTCAAAGCAAATTATTGATTGGCCATGACATTTTGAAAATTGCACAGTTGCCCCTATCACTCTCATTCATTTTTAGCTAGCGGTGGCTAAAGTTACCTCTAGTTTGTAGTGGCTGTTTCAAGAAAACCTAAAGATATATTACAGTTTCTCCTGGCCCATAGACTACTTTCAGGGTAAGGAACCATCTAACATTAGCTGTAAATACTGAACTTCCCCTTTAATTCAAAAAAAATTTAAACCCATTTTAATGTCAGAGTCTGCATGAATGCACTTGATGCTTGCTCCTTACCTCAGCTGCCCTTAATGCTAAACACAAAGACATGTACATTGATTCATGTTATTTCAACAAGAACAAAAATATTTTATAAACAATACAAAACATAGACATACAAACGACTACATCATACAAACATCACTACATCACATACCCACTAGCCCCCAGCCCTATCTCCACAGCCTCAAACTGCATGATTTAGTTTCTCTCCGTCGCCCACGCTCTTAAAATGTTTTGATAATAAAGCATTTGACCTTTCCATTGTGTGAACGACGGAGGATTGGCTGATTTCCATTTTTTGAGTATACGTTTTTTTTAAAGATAATTGATGAGAAGAGTTTTGTCCAACCCATCGGGTATCTCACTGCACCCTCATATGTCATGTCTTGAAATATACTGAATTAAAAGTACATTTACATTGCAATACCTCTGACATCCATCTTTCCAACTCTGCCAATAACTTTGGAATTTTGTAACCTTCCCAGAAGGCATGGATTATTGAGTCATTAGTAGTTTGACACTTCAGGCATGACTCTGTCGTTGTGCTGTAGAATTTGTGAATTTTGTCTCTTGTATAATACATTTTATACATTAGTTATACTGGATTAAGCGTACAATATAGTTAACTGTAATCTCATTAGTTATGCTCCAACATTCCCTCCATCTTGTGCCAATATCAGTTCTTTTTAAATCTTTGTTCCAAGAGTTTTTTCTAAGAGATTGTCAGCTGAATAGGCTCTCTGCAAGGTTTTGTATAGCTTACCTAGCATATGAATATCCTTTACTGACTCCAATAGATTTTAAATCAAAGTTTTGTGATATAAAACTTTTAAGTTGGATGTATTTGAAAATATCTACATTGGTCAACCCAAAATTGCTTTTTAATTCTGTCATGGAAATAAATGTATTTCCTGTTACTAAGTCATTTACGGTTTCTATGCCTTTAGTTTTTCATGTGGGCCAATTTATCGATGCATTCTGAAAAGCTATCCAAGGATTATTCCATAAGGTTGTGTTTCTAGGGAGTGATATTGGTTCTTGTAAAATATGTTAAATTTTCTTCCATATCGTTATAATGTTCTTAACTATGAGGTTGATAATGTTCTTAGCTTTATCCTTTGAAAATAGACATGTAAAATGATTCTGGGGATGAGCATGAAAATATTCAACATGTACCCATTGTTCCTCTTTAGTGCATTTAACTACAGTGGGGAGAACAAGTATTTGATACACTGCCGATTTTGCAGGTTTTCCTACTTACAAAGCATCTGTAATTTTTATCATAGGCACACATCAACTGTGAGAGACGGAATCTAAAACAAAAATTCAGAAAATCACATTGTATGATTTTTAAGTAATTAATTTGCATTTTATTGCATGACATAAGTATTTGATACATCAGAAAAGCAGAAATTAATATTTGGTACAGAAAACTTTGTTTGCAAATACAGAGATCATACGTTTCCTGTAGGTCTTGACCAGGTTTGCACACACTGCAACAGGGATTTTGGCCCACTCTTCCATACAGACCTTCTCCAGATCCTTCAGGTTTCGGGGCTGTCGCTGGGCAATACGGACTTTCAGCTCCCTCCAAAGATGTTCTATTGGGTTCAGGTCTGGAGACTGGCTAGGCCATTCCAGGACCTTTAGATGCTTCGTACGGAGCCACTCCTTAGTTGCCCTGGCTGTGTGTTTCGGGTCGTTGTCATGCTGGAAGACCCAGCCACGACCCATCTTCAATGCTCTTACTGAGGGAAGGAGGTTGTTGGCCAAGATCTCGCGATACATGGCCCCATCCATCCTCCCCTCAATACGGTGCAGTCGTCCTGTCCCCTTTGCAGAAAAGCATCCCCAAAGAATGATGTTTCCACCTCCATGCTTCACGGTTGGGAAGCTCTATTTTTGTCTCATCAGACCACATGACCTTCTCCCATTCCTCCTCTGGATCATCCAGATGGTCACTGGCAAACTTCAGACGGGCCTGGACATGCGCTGGCTGGAGCAGGGGGACCTTGCGTGCGCTGCAGGATTTTAATCCATGACGGCGTAGTGTGTTACTAATGGTTTTCTTTGAGACTGTGGTCCCAGCTCTCTTCAGGTCATTGACCAGGTCCTGCCGTGTAGTTCTGGGCTGATCCTTCACCTTCCTCATGATCATTGATGCCCCACGAGGTGAGATCTTGCATGGAGCCCCAGACCGAGGGTGATTGACCGTCATCTTGAACTTCTTCCATTTTCTAATAATTGCGCCAACAGTTGTTGCCTTCTCACCAAGCTGCTTGCCTATTGTCCTGTAGCCCATCCCAGCCTTGTGCAGGTCTACAATGTTATCCCTGATGTCCTTACACAGCTCTCTGGTCTTGGCCATTGTGGAGAGGTTGGAGTCTGTTTGATTGAGTGTGTGGACAGGTGTCTTTTATACAGGTAACGAGTTCAAACAGGTGCAGTTAATACAGGTAATGAGTGGAGAACAGGAGGGCTTCTTAAAGAAAAACGAACAGGTCTGTGAGAGCCGGAATTCTTACTGGTTGGTAGGTGATCAAATACTTATGTCATGCAATAAAATGCAAATTAATTACTTAAAAATCATACAATGTGATTTTCTGGATGTTTTAGATTCCGTCTCTCACAGTTGAAGTGTACCTATGATAAAAATTACAGACCTCTACATGCTTTGTAAGTAGGAAAACCTGCAAAATCGGCAGTGTATCAAATACTTGTTCTCCAAGCTGTATATATTTTTTCGAAACGCTAATCTACAGTTGCAAACTCTGACTAACCTCATAATAATATGTGGCAAAAGTAGCTAGGCTGACTTAATTAACTGGTATTTTTAAGAATAAGTATAACGATTGCGAGTGCTACTGTTGTCATAGATAGTAATTTATTCACTTAGCCAGAACTCACACAATGGAAACTTGTGATTTCAATTAGTACTGTAGAGAATTGTTCTCATCAGTCATCTTTTTTTAGATTCAAGTTTAGTAGTTTGATTTTGTCAGCATCTCTGACGTACAGCTCTCAGCTGCAGGGAGTGGAGTGCAGAGAGTGCAATGCATTTGTTGTGGGATAAAAGGATGTTGGCATAGAGCTGAAGAAGTGTTTGGTTGATATCTGCACCTAGCACCTGCAACATTTTGTATGCCCTAGTGAAGTATTTATATGATGAATATGTGTTCTATATTGGTCTCCCCAAAGTATTTTTCTATATGGGTTTATAGAAAGCTCACAACTTGCCTGTTTATTATTTCTGTCTGTCTGTCTCTACATCTGTCTTACAGTTTTTTTGGATTGCTTACACACTAAAATTAAAAGTAGTACACTATTAGCAAAACCTTACACTCAAGAAGCAAAACATCAGCCCATATTTGCACAACTATAAGCACATTGTCAACCTTACACTTGTTGCAAAACTCTACACACAGTGATTTGCAAAACACTAAACACACTTAACATACATTACACACAAAAATCTATCATGAAGTCACGTCCTTGCAATACCAAAGCACTGACTGTCAAATTACCACACCGTCCAACCAATTGGTTCAACACAGTCATCAGGTGTGCAAACACTCGTTTGCTTAATTGTAGACACACCAATCAGGTGTATAAGCACTATAAAAAGCAGCAGGTGAGTTCATCGGGTCTTCAAGCACAATGGAAAGAGTCAGAGAAAGAGTAAGACGAGGAGGAGGAGGAGGAGGAGGACGACGAGGAGAACGAGGAGGAGGACGAGGAGAACGAGGAGAACGAGGAGGACGAGGAGGACGAGGAGAACGAGGAGGAGGACGAGAGAACGAGGAGAACGAGGAGGACGAGGAGGACGAGGAGAACGAGGAGGACGAGGGAGGAGAACGAGGAGGAGGAGGAGGAGGAGGAAGGGGGAGGAAGAGGAAGAGGAAGAGGAAGACAAGAAGGTGCTCAAAGAGGACCGAATCTGACAAATGAGATCCGCGCAACACTGGTTGACCACACATTGTCAACCACGGCCTGACGCTGAGGGAGGCTGGACTGCGAGTACAGCCAAATCTAAGCCGATATACAGTGGCAAGTGTGATGAGAACATTTCGACTGGAAAATAGGTATTGTAAAAATATCATCATATCAAAAACATCTGCACGGTTTCAGTAACTGCTTACAGTACTATATTCTATGCACTATCAGCACTTCTGTTACATTTTCCTGTGAAATTACTGTACTATTGTATACTGTTTTTTTTCTACATAGGATTGAGGGTCAGGGACGACAAGGGGGAAGGCCTCCTATGTTCACAGAACAGCAAGAGAGGAGATAGTAAACATGGTTTTGGCCAACAATGCTATAACACTCAAGCAGCTCCAAGCTAACATTGTCAATAACCACGCCATTTCAACGATATCCATCAGGTCTCAACATCAACACTGGCACGCATCCTAAAAAAACATATTCAAATGAAGCAAATTTATCGAGTGCCTTTGAGCGCAATTCGAAAGGGTGAAACGACTGCGGCATGATTATGCAGAGGTATGTATTCACTTTAGCAGTGTGATCTTGCATACTGTCTCATAATCTTTTACTGTACTGTAATATGTATACTAGATCTACACTGAACTACACAATTTTGCCTGACACTGTTTTTCAGAGAGTTTTACGAATGGATGGAGAGGAGATCCAGCATGAGTTCATTTACGTAGATGAGGCTGGGTTCAACCTGACGAGAACACGAAGGAGGGGAAGAAACATCATTGGCCACAGGGCTATAGTCAATGTCCCAGGGCAACGTGGGGGTAATATAACACTCTGTGCAGCCATTACACAGAATGGGGTCCTCCACCGCCATGCCCATATGGGCCCTTACAACACAGCACTCATACTTACATTCTTGGACCAATTGCACAACATAACAGCAGCAAATCAAATCGATCATATGCAATACATTGTTGTCTGGGACAATGTGTCTTTCCACCGCTCTGCTCTGGTTCAGAACTGGTTTCAGCAACATCCACATTTCACCGTCCTATATCTTCCACCATACTCTCCATTCCTCAACCCTATAGAAGAGTTTTTCTCGGCATGGCGGTGGAAGGTATATGATCTCCGTCTCCAGGCTGAGGTACCCCTCATCCAAGCCATGGAGGAGGCCTGTGACCAGATGGAGGTAGCAGCAATGCAAGGATGGATTCGTCATTACAGTTTTTTACGATTGCTTACACACTAAAATTAAACTTTTCCCACAATTAGCAAAACCTTACACTCAAGGAGCAAAACACAAGGCTAGATTTGCACAACTGTAAGCACATTGTCAGCTTCACACTATTGGCAAAACATTACACACAGTGATTTGCAAAACACTAAACACACTTGTATACATCAGACACAGAAGTATATCATGATGTCACTTCCTTGCAATTCCAAAGCACTGACTGTCAAATTACCACACCTATGAGCCAATCTGTTAAACACAGCCATCAGGTGCACAAACACATGATTGCTAAATTGTAGACACACCAATCAGGTTTAAGCACTATAAAAATGCAGCAGGTAGGTTCACCTGCCTTCAACCAAAATGGAAGGAGTCAGAAGAAGAGTGGGTGAGAGGAGGAGTACACAGAGGAGGAGAAGGAGGTAGAGGAAGAGGCAGAGGCCGAGCCAGAGGTCGAGGAAGACCTGAAGCAGGAGGAGAACGTGCACAAAGAAGAAGAGCACCAAACTTATCAAATGACATTCGTGCAACACTAGTGGACCATGTTGTGAACCACGGATTGACGCTGAGGGAGGCTGGACTGAGAGTTCAGCCAAATCTTAGCAGATATACAGTGGCATCTGTCATAAGGACTTTTCGACAGGAAAACAGGTAAAAGATCTGTCTACAGTTACAGTAATCAGCCGCTTATTGTATGCACCATATCAGCACTTGTGATACCCCTTCCTGTGACATTGTACAGTAAGTTACATGTATTATTCTCTACATAGGATTGAGGGTCAGGAATGACAAGGAGGAAGGGGGCCCATATTCACGCAAGAACAAGAGAGAGAGATAATAAACATGGTTTTGGCCAATAATGCTATCAGGCTCAGAGAACTACAAGCCAACATTATCGGTGACCATGCCATTTTCAATAATGTCCATCAGGTCTCTCAGTCAACACTGGCACGCATCCTGAAAAGACATCAGGTTCAAATGAAACAACTTTATCGAGTGCCTTTTGAGCGGAATTCAGAGAGGGTCAAACGGCTGCGGCATGAGAATGTGGAGGTTTGTATTGTTCACTTTAGCACTGTGATGTTGCATACTGCACACATGACTTTATTACATTGACTGTATACTAGACCTATCCTGAACTACACAATCTTGTCTTTCACTGTATTTCAGAGAGTTTTGCGGATGGATGCTGAGGAAATCCTGCATGAATTCATATATATTGATGAGGCCGGGTTCAACCTCACAAAAGCAAGAAGGAGAGGCAGAAATATCATTGGCCACAGGGCTATAATCAATGTCCCAGGGCAACGTGGGGTAACATCACCCTTTGCGCTGCCATTTCACAGCATGGGGTTCTCCTCCGTCATGCCAAAATGGGCCCTAACAACACACCTCACATTCTCACATTTTTTGGCCCGATTGCACCACATCGTCACAGCAGGTAATGAAAAAAATGAAATGCACCAGATGCAATACACTGTCATCTGGGACAATGTGGTCATTCCACCGCTCTGCTTTGGTCCAGAACTGGTTTCAACACCATCCACAGTTGACAGTACTATACCTTCCACCATACTCTCCGTTTCTAAACCCTATCGAAGAGTTTTCTCTGCATGGCGGTGGAAGGTTTACGATCTCCAGCCCCAGGCTCAGGTACCCCTCATTCAGGCCATGGAGGACGCCTGTGACCAAGTCGATGCCGCAGGATGGATTCGACATTCAAGACGGTTGTTCCCGCGTTGTCTTGCTAATGAGGATATTGCTTGTGATGTTGATGAAATTCTCTGGCCAGATCCAGCTCAGCGAAGGGATAATGTATAGTATGTTTACTGTAGTATTTTCTGTACAATATTGTCAGTTTTTTCAGATTATTTTTTATGTTTGTTGTTGTTATTTACTGTAATTGTAAACTGTACTGGATACAGTATTTTACGTTTGTCTGTTGTTTGCTGAGCTAACAGTGTTATGCACACTACTGTAGTAGCATGAAAACTGGGACATGTTTTGTTGTGATTCTCCATGTTGACATGTTGACTGATTTGGGTATATGGAGAGAAATAAATGATATTTTCCTCAGTCTGCAGCATTGGTCTTGTGTAGTGTTTGTATAGTTGCACTTTCTCTGTGTACTTCATTTACAGTACTCTAATCACTGAGAATTAGACTTGCTAAAGGTGTTTTAGGTTAGCAAAAGCAGTGTGTAACTGGTTCAAAAAGATTGAAGTCATATGAAATGTGTGTGTTTCGTATGGTAACAAAATATTGTTTTTATGAAGTTGTGCATAATTTTGACAAAAGTGTTCCATTTTGCAAAAGATCTGAAGTGTTGTGCTACTTTGGTGTAGGGTTGTGCTAATTGTATGTAGTGTTTTGACAAACCGGGCCCTGTTTTCAAAATTGTGCTTAAACAATTGAAAAAAACTGTAAAGACGTTTCTTTCCAAGGTGTCTTGCTAATGACAACATTGCCTGCGATGTTGATGAAATTATCTGGCCAGATCCAGCTAGGCGAAGAGACAATGTCTAGTTATTTTTAAAAAAAAATTTTTTAACTTACAATACGTAAAGTGACGTTTGGTTACAGTATTATGAATCTCCATGTCAACATTTTGGGCGTGTTGAGAAATAAATGAGTTTCTTCAGTCTGCAACATTGGTCTTGTGTAGTGTTTGGTGAATTTACATTATATTTGTACTTTGTTGAGAGTAGCCTACTCTAATCATAGGGAAGTAGAAGTGCTGAAAGTGTTTTAGGTTTATCACAGCAGAGTGTAACTCGTGCAAACAGAGTATAGTAATGTGAAACGTGTGTGTTTCATATGGTAACAAAGTGTGGTTTTTAAAAAGAAGTGTATAGTTTTTACAAGAGTGTTTAATTTTGCAAAGGATCTGTAGTGTTTTGCTAATTGGGTGTGTGGTTGTGCTAATTGTGTGTAGTGTTTTGAAAACACGGGCCCTGTTTTGAAAATCGTGCTTAAGCAATCAAAAAAACTGTAACTGCGTGTTTGTCTGTCTTGTGTATGATTCAGTACCGGTAATACCTCCCTGATTGTCACGATCGTCAGGGAGAGACCAATGCGCAGCGTGATGAATGAACATGTTTACTTTATTAAATTAAAGCACGACCAAAACAACAACGTCCACGGTGACAATGACCGAACACGGAACAAAAACCCACAAACACAAAGTGAAAAACAGACAGTTAAATATGGCTCCCAATCAGAGACAACCAGCCAACAGCTGACACTCGTTGCCTCTGATTGGGAGTCACTCAGGCAAACATAGAAAACAACAAACCAGAACCCCCAACATAGAAATAAACCACATAGAATGAACACACCCTGGCTCAACATATAGAGTCCCAGAGCCAGGGTGTGACAGTACCCCCCCCCTAAAAGGCGCGGACAGCGACCGCGCCTCAACCAGAAAAAAAATAGGGAGGGCTGGGTGGGCACTCCTCCTCGGCGGCGGTTCTGGCTCCGGGCTTGCCCACCACCCTCCAATAAACCCCCCATAGCGCCCCTGGTCCGGTCTGGCCCCGCTGGCTGGAGCTGACCTGGACGTAGCAGGAGCGGCTAGCTTCAGCTCCGTTGGGGAGCAATAAAGCAGTACCTGATTTGGCACCGATGACCCAGGCACGGGTTGTGCCGGACTGATGACGCGCACCCCAGGCTTGGTGCGTGAGGCAGGAAAGGACCGGACCTGGCTGTCGATGCGCACCCCTGGCTTGGTGCGTGAAGCAGCAACGGGCCGGACCGGGCTGACGATACGCACCCCTGGCTTGGTGCGTGGAGCCGGAACGGGCCTCACCGGACTGATGACTCGCACCCCTGGCTTGGTGCGTGGAGCAGCAACGGGCCGGACCGGGCTGACGATGCGCACCCCTGGCTTGGTGCGTGGAGCAGCGACGGGCCGGACCGGGCTGACGATGCGCACCCCTGGCTTGGTGCGTGGAGCCGGAACGGGCCTCACCGGACTGACGAAGCACACCACTGGCTTGGTGCGTGGAGGAGGAACGGGCCTTACCAAGCTGACGACGCACACCATAGGCTTGGTGCGTGGAGCAGGGACAGGCCGGACTGGGCTGACGGGCGCACCACTGACTTGGTGCGGGAGCAGGAACGGGCCGAGCCGGGCTGACGAGCGCACCACTGACTTGGTGCGGGGAGCAGGAACGGGCCGAGCCGGGCTGACGAGCGCACCACTGACTTAGTGCGGGGAGCAGGAACAGACCGGACCGTACTGGGGACACACACCACTGGCCCTACACCGGGATCTGGAACGGGCCGGACCGGACTGGTAACACACCCCAGTACCTCTCGCCGTGCCTCTCCACCTTCCATCCCCTCTTCGACCAGTGGCCCCCCGTAACCTGGCGGCCTCCTCTGTCAACCCGCTGGACCGCTCTATCGCGGCCTCCTGCTGCCCCGACGTCGTGAGCCCCCCCCTAAAAATTTTCTGGGGGTCTCTCCTCCCCGTGGGCCAGGCCTCTATCGTTCTCGCCCAACTCTCGCTCTTCTGCCCCCAATTCCAGCCATTCTGCTCTTCATTAGGCTTGACCCAGTCGAGACTCTTCCTCCACTGTTCCCAAGTCCATCCACTCTGCTCTTTACAAGGCTGGACCCAGTCGAGGTTGCCACGGAGATCTGCAAGCGATTCCCCT